>NW_026057222.1:0-57971 GCF_019202705.1 Hemisphaericaspora subhashii | reverse complement strand
TATATAAACTGTTCCTTATGAAAAATCGAGATTTTTGTACCCTATATAAACTGAATAGCATTGAAATATAGAGAGATAGAGATATTTTGTTTTATTTTATAGAATAAGGGTTTTATATAGTAATAAACTACTAGTAAGAATCAAACATAGTTGTGAGGATCTCATAAGTTTAAGCTTAATATATTTATTTAAAACTAATCTAGTTACGCGGGCTAATCCATATTATAGGTGCGAACATCATTTGCAGCCGCACGAGAGACTAAAGAAAAATTTAAAATCAAAACAAATTTCCAAAAAAAATAAAAAAAATAAAAAATGTGTAATGCACACATCCCTCTCAATTTTACTACACACTGATTGTTTTTGGGACTTCTAACATCAAAACACATCGGTCCGGCCTACAATACATCTTAAACTATCCCCCCTACTCCATTACAGGGCGAACAAAAACACTTCAGTAAACTGCGTAAATCTGTATAGCAAACTAGGACGACCATCCGCTCCTCACCCGCCGACAGAAACAGTATCATACAATCATACCAAATGGTGCTGCATCTATTAAAGCTGTTGGAAATAACAAACAATCACGTCTATTCAAACATCCACCCTACTGATCTAGATAAACGAAGCTATAGAGAACGTCAACATAATGATTATCTGCTCCAAAGAATGATTCGCAAAACACGCGAAAAGACAATTGCTTCACCTCCTCAAAACAAACCACTAGATCAACATAATGGAAGTGATACGGTTAAACCCAAGTCGAAAATACGAACGAATGTGACGTTAGTTCGGATTAATCCTAATCATTTGTTTGTGACAATACGTTATGGAAAAAGAGAAAGACGAGGACGACCTCGGAAATTTCCCATAAATGGAGGGACAACCGGGAATGGTACAGCAGAACTACAAAGTCCAGAAAAGGTTCGTAGCAGTAATCAAAGGCAACAGTACCAACGTCAACATGAACAGCATCTACAACAATTGGAAAAGAAATTAGGATCAAGAAAACTGCGGCCAATTGCTGCAGCAGCAGCAGTAATGGGAACAAGAGAAGTAGACAGCACACATACAGATATAGTTCTTGCCTTTAATGGTATGTTACCTTAAGAGTTAATAGGACTAACATAGTAGTTCGATACCGAACCAACAAAGGAAGATCGCAATAAGTTTAATAACTATATTGAAGAAGCCAAAGAATTACGAAGATCCAAAAGTAACAACCGAACAGATAATGCCGATTCTATCAAGGAAACCACCCCAGGACCAGTATCTCTAGTCAATCTTCATCGATCAAAAATTAATCGTATAGTATTTCGAGATTTCGAAATAGATACTTGGTATACAGCCCCATATCCCGAGGAATATTCTCAATCAGAGGTGTTATACATTTGTGAATATTGTTTAAAATACATGAATTCCCCAATATCTTATAAACGACATCAATTGAAAAATTGTAATTATTCTAATCATCATCCACCAGGGATTGAAATTTATCGAGATCCAAAGACAAAGATCCTGATTTGGGAAGTTGATGGAAGGAAAAATATTAATTATTGTCAAAATTTATGTTTATTAGCAAAATTATTTTTAAATTCAAAAACTTTATATTATGATGTTGAACCATTTATATTTTATGTTTTAACAGAAATTGATGAAATAAATCCTGCAAAATATCATTTTGTTGGATATTTTTCAAAAGAGAAATTGAATAACTCTGATTATAATGTTAGTTGTATTTTAACATTACCAATTTATCAAAGGAAGGGATATGGGAATTTATTAATTGATTTTAGTTATTTATTAAGTCGACATGAATTTAAATATGGAACTCCTGAGAAACCTTTAAGTGATTTGGGATTATTGAGTTATAGAAATTATTGGAGAATTACAATTGCTCAGAAATTGAAAGAATTATATTTGAAATATTTATCATCACAGGAGAATCAATTTTCGGAATCTAAAAGTCATTTATCAAATATATCAACCTCAATCGATCTGTTATGTAAATTGACAGGAATGACACCGTCGGATGTCATTGTGGGTTTAGAACAATTAGAATGCTTAATCAAAAACCCAATCACTAATAAATTTGCAATTGTATTAAATATGAAGAAAATAAATTATGAAATAAATAAATGGAATTTAAAAAATTATACAAAATTAGATTATTCACAATTATTATGGAAACCAATGATATTTGGACCTAGTGGAGGCATTAATTCCGCTCCTGCAATACCAGTACCTCAACCCCACGCACACCTCCCAGGGGGGATGATTCCACCAGTTCCCCATAATAGTATTTCCTTGATCACAAGTTTCTTAAAGGATGACATCAATAATCCTTATACATTTGAAGAAGAAGGATATAAAGAAATAGAACTCTATCGTGAAATGAACAACAGCAACACCAACAACAATAACGAAGAAGGAGATTTTGATTATGAGAAATATATTGTATGTCATCCTGGTATTTCATATAATAAGAGCAAGACAAAGACATCTCTACTTGGAGAGGTGAAGGAGAATGGCGAGACACATGATAATCCTATTGAAATAATGGAGGAGTTGTTTGCGGATATAGATGAGGAAGAATCTATTGAGGATGATAAAGAGGTTGATTTTGAAGAGTTTGAAATCGAAGAGGACGACGATGAAGAAGAAGATGATGATGACGAGGAGGATGAAGTAGTTGTCACTAATGGCTTAGTGATCGACGACGATGATGAAGAAGAAGAAGAGTTTGCTGTGCTGTCTGAATCGGAAATCGATGATTTCTCGGATATTCCACTACCACCTGCTCGTACTACTAGTAGTAGATCATCTTCTGATGGAGAATTTTTCTCTTTTTGTTAGGTCCAACTTAATGGTCTTAAGAGAGGTAGAGGAAGACCAAAGGGAACATTCAAAATCCCACGACCAATTGTGGTTAGATCAACAAGCAGACACTCTGAAGAAGAAGAGGATGAACCATTACTTCCCAGAAGGACTAGAAGACGACTTAGATAGTCTATGTAACTTTATAAAAATATGTACACTAGTATTAAAAATTTGTAACTTATCTAGAATTTAATTAATAATTAGTTTTAAACAATTTACAAGAATTTTCAAATATCAAATCAATAAACGATTCAATTTCTTTTTCATCTTTGATTCCATGTAATTCACAAAGGATTTCTGCCACAAATCCAACATAAACCGGTTCATTTCTAGATTTAAATAATGGATGAGCTAATGGACCAAATCTCGTCTCTACTAATTCTGGTCTTGCTGAATTCTCTTTTTGTTTTTGAGTGAATTCTTTATGTTTTCCATAATATTCCTTCTTAATTGATGGGAATGGAAGGTTGACATCAAGCTTAAACACAGGTCCATTGTTTTCCGATTTAGATCTTTTTGAAGCGGTTACTACTTCTGATTCTGGTTGAGGTGAATTTTCATGGATTGGTTTGATTTCAGGATAAAATTTATTAGGATATGGAGTTATATATTTATAACTGGCATGACTTTTACGAATTTCACACCAAGGTGCATCAGTTTCAATTAATAATCGATCAATTGGGATCTTGGATGCTACAATTAAGTTTTCTTCTGTTTTAAGTGAACAACCATTTATTCCAATATAAAATCCTAAATCCAATATTTTGGCTAATTCATCTTCTGTTCCCGTGAATGAATGAACGACTCCATTTCCTTTAATAATGGATCCATTTTCAATATATGGTTTTAGAATTGAGATGAAATCATCACATGCTGCTCTCATATGTAAAAATAAAGGTAATTGTAAATGTTTCAATTCTGCATGAACATCAAGTTGTCTTTTAAACATTTCACATTGTTGATGTTTATTGGAATAATGTAATCGATCATAATCTAACCCAATTTCACCAAATGCTTTTACATGTCCCAATTCATAACCTTTAATTGCAATTTCTTTCAATCTGGTCAATTTCTCATCAACATCTTCTCTTAAGGTATCGGTATAATTCCCATTATCATCCTTGATATAGAATTCTTGAGCTACAGTACAAGGATGTACACCAGTAGTGGAATCGAAATTATTGGAATATTGTTCACAAAGAGCAAAATGGTCCTCACTTTCTTGTATGTTAGAAGCAGTGATTAGCATCTTATCAACATTGAATAAATGAGCGCGTTCAATAACTTGATTGATATCACAAGGATGTTTTGCCCCATGAGACCCATGATAACGGCCCTGAAACATTCCATCGGAGAAGTTGACTCCAATGTCGTAATATCTTGGTCTCCAAGTTGACATATTTGTTTTGAATACTAAGTTGGGTTTGGAAAGAACGGGTAAAGCTCTTCGTATCATTTCATGAAAACTTGGGGGGAAGGGAAAAGGACATTGAAAAATATGAAAAATTCTACCATTTTGCAAAAAAAAAAAGTTCTTCTTATGCCATTGTATCTGTTGATTGCCAAAGAGACAGAGAGTAAACTGACAATGAGTGATGATTTAGATAGAATTCTTGCATTGGAAGAATCAGCATTGAATAAGAATAAAGAAATTGAACGTATTCTTCAATGTTGTCAATTTGATTATTTCAATATTTTAGAAATAAATCCATTAAGTGTTGCAAATATTGATGAACTTCCTTTAATGATTAAAAAATTATATAGAAAGAAATCATTACTCATTCATCCTGATAAAACAGATAATCCTAATGCATCTGATGCATTTGATCGATTGAAAAAGGCAGAAAGGATTCTTTCTGCCAATGAAAGTGATGATGAATTATGGAAAGAAAAGAATCGATTACTTGCAATCTATCAAGCAAGTTATAATAAACAAAATCTTGATAAATCATTATCATTTAATGATATTCAGAATCAAACGATTAGAACAAAAGTTGAAGAAATCTTACAAGATGAAATTAATCATGAAGAATTACAACGATTAGTTCATCAAACAACAGAAACTCGTAAACATGAACTACAAGAAAGAATTAAACGAGAACGAGAATTGAAAAAGAAAATGGAAAATCAATGGGAAGATGAACGTGATAACAGAGTTAAGAATTGGAGAGGTTATGTAAATAAAGTTGAAAAGAAGAATAACAATAAAAACAAGAAGAAGAAAGATTCAACCACCAAAAAGAAGTCAAAATTGAATATATTGGCTTGAATCAACCGCCAAACCATCCAATTCCACTGGTCCCAGTGAGTGAGCATACTTTATTTGGATCAAAACTGAAGATGGGAATGAAAGAAAAAAAGTTTTTTTCTTTTTCTTTAGATTTACAAAATTCAATCCCGGGGCAGATTAGATCAAATACACCACACTGATAGATTCAATAGAAAATGGCCAATCCAAATATCTCACAAATAGTTTCCATAGGATTAGTATCCTTCTTGACAGGTTACTATTTAAGACCATACATCGGATGTGTCTCTCAATGTACCAAAAAATCCAAGAAACATATCCACAGCAGACCACCATCCTCATCATCCACCACGGCTTCATCCGAAGAATCAACTGAAGATTCATATTATTCTGAAGATTCAGAAGAAGACGAGGATGATGGAATAGATATCAATTCAACTGCATTAAATGAAATCCCAGGTGAAGTAAGAATGACCCTTATAGTACGTCAAGATCTTAAAATGGGGAAAGGAAAAGCGGCAGCTCAATGTCTGCATGCTACGTTAGCATTATATAAAAAGATTACCAACCCACATTCAGAAGCTTATAATCCAGATATGGTTAGTCGATGGGAATATGGAAATGGTCAAGCTAAGATTACTTTGCAAGTACCTAATCAAGAAGAGATGGATTTATTATATGCTCAAGCTATTAGTTTGGGGATCAATGCATATATTGTCCATGATGCGGGTAGAACTCAGATTGCTGCTGGTAGTGCTACCGTTTTAGGTTTAGGCCCTGCCCCAAAGAAAGTCATAGATCAAATCACCAAAGATTTAAAATTATATTAAAGTATATTAATACATATAAAACACACATTGAAATTTTGGTACCGAATAAAAATGAACAAATAAATATAAATATAAAACAAAGTCATTATTATTAATTATATAGACAGGTAACTAGAACGGAGAAATCCGTTCCTTTTATCGAAATAATAAACAAAACATGATAATAATATTACAAGCGTTTTCTAATAGATCCTCGCATTGACAATGGGTTAATCGCAGAACTTGCCCTTCTTTTCCTTTTTCTTGCACCCGAAATCGAATCATCCACATCTAGCAACACACCACTGTCTTCATCATCATCGTCATCGTCATCACTAACTCCAATTCCCCCAATAACGTCATCATCATCATCGTCGTCATCATAGAAATCAACATCTCCCAACCCAAGTGAAGATTTCCTCCTTGGATCTCTGGACTGACCTGATCTATGCCCATTCCTCAATTTCTCCAAATAATCAATTCTCGACCATATCTCACCTTCAGTTCTTTGTGGTAATAAAATCGACAATTCTGCAAATGATAATTCCCTATTTCTTCTATTGATCAATAACTCATCTTCTTCCATCGACCAAGGAATATCTAATGGAGGAGGATTTGGAGTCCCTGATTTAATAGGCGGCTGTGACCGTCTCATTTTCCCTCTTTTCTTATTTGATGCATCCAATTTCTCTCGATCTATTCTCAATGGCTGTTGTTGCTGTTGTTGTTGCTGTTGTTGTGATTGTTGTTCAGAATCCCCTCCATCTTTTTTATCTGTCGAATGCGGTATCACTACTGATCCAGAACGAGAATAATATCCCAGATTCGTACTCACAACACTACTATTTCTCAAACTAGACACTGTGGTTTGTTGGATCCCCGTTGCACCTGATAAACTAGGATTCCTTGATGGTCCACTTATACTCCCCGTACTACCGAATAATACCGGTAAATGTGCCAAAGCATTATTTGTAGTTTGATGATGAGGGATATTCATTGATTTGGAAGGTAGAGAAGAAACAGAAGCCCTGGTGATTGAAGATATGGAAGTACGATCATCTCTTGTAGTTTGAATAATTGAATTATTACGGAATGCCATCAGGGCAGAAGGTGCTAATGGAGCAATACCTATTCCACTACTTGGGATAGTTGTAGAACCTGTTTGTGAGATTGAATTTCTTGGTGTGAGTGAAGACGGGGTGTGTGGATGGTTTTGATTATGGGGGAGGTTCATGGTTGGATCAACTGAGATTTCCGTATAATAACCCCCAGAATCAGACGGTCCATTGGGAGGAAGATTGTTAGATTGGGCAGCTGCTGTGGCTGCCGATTGAGATTGTGGATCCAAAGTATTGGTGGTTTCTGTTTTCCCTTCATATTTATGTGATAATCCACTAATACTTCCATTTAGACTTGGAGATGTTATACCTCTTGGAGTTGAAGGATTGGTATTTATCATTGGACTAGATATATATGATGGAGAATTAGATAATGCATTTAAGCCAGCTAAAGCATTTGAAATATTATTATCAAACCCTTGGAATGTTCCATGAGTAATGGGGGAAAATGCAGGTGCAAATCCACTTGGAGTTGTTTCTTGTTTTATTTGTGATGGACGTCTTCCAAGTGCTGCGCTAGATGGAATACCGGTGGTAGCTGGAGTAGGAGTTGAAGAAACAGCAGTAGTGGCAGCCTTTTTGGCTTTCTTTTGAGCAGCAGCAGCCATCATGGCTTTGGTATTTATTTGAGTACCTAAAGCTGCAGCTGATTTAGGTGGATTTTTCAAATTTCCTGATTTTAATCTTCTCCATCTAAATTGACAAGCATTAGGTGTTCTATTATTAAAATGACTGGCAATTTCTTTCCAACCCAATTTTTGATTATCTTTTAAATGCATTAATAGTATATCATCCTCGGCATCCCATGAAGTGGGCGTACGTGAATAGTTCTTGGTTGTACCTTGTTTGTCACCCTTTGGACTTGAAGAAGAAGTCACCTCGGCATTAGTCGGTTCTCCAGAACTAACTCCAACTGTCCCGGCCGTTGTCGTTGTCGACGATGAGGAAGTTGTCGAATGAAGGCCAGAATCATGTGGTAGTTTTACAGGAGAAGATGCACTCATAATCATTTGACTGTATATGTGTTACTATTATCACTTAATGGTTTATGGTGTTTGTATAAATTGTATATTATTATTTATGTGTAGGTGAAATGAAATTATCAAGTGTAAACTAAAAGAAAGAAACCCTTGATTTAAGATGATCATCGTTTTTCCGTCGACTGTTTTTTTAGTTGTCTCCCCCATTCAATAATTAGTTAGAGAAAAAACGTCGAGTGAGTGCACTGCCAGCCACACTCGCACTCACACCGAACGGACAGAACGACAAATTGGTAAGTGAGAGAGAATTCGTAGTGCGACTTACAAAGAACACAACCAGCGACCAAAAAATCAGACACAGAAAAAAAAAGAATAAGTTTCTTTTTCGTTTTGTGTCTGTCTGTCTGCTCTGTCCAACCTTGGAAGTTTTTTTTTGGTACAGCACAAGGGGGGGAAGTAAACTTAAAATGCCCCGCATTAATCAAATATTCTATTGTTCTTTAAAATTATTACTTCAAATCACGTGATATATAAATTAATTTCTATACACATTTTATTTTGAATCAATTTAGATACCGGTTTATTGTCCCGTTTGTAGTTACACTAAAAAATGTCCCAACGGCTGTCAAAGGGGGAGGGGGTTGGTTATATTTGCCCTACTTTATCGGCCCAGATCTTTTCAGCTTCGACGATAGTGTTGTTATTAGCTCTCATCTTGTTCATTGTTTCCATGTATTCATCATATTCATCACTATCAAATACAATCCCACCACCTGCTTGTAAATATGCCACTCCGTCTTTGTACACCATAGTTCTCAAAGCGATACAGGTATCCATTGTCTTTCCATCATAGCCCCAATGACCGACCGCACCGGCATAAACCCCACGTTTTTCTTTTTCTAACTCGGCAATTAATTCCATCGCCTTAACTTTTGGTGCACCACTAGTTGTACCTGCAGGGAATATAGATCTAAATGCATCAAATCTAGTTTGATCATCCCTTAAAGTACCACTAACTTCAGAAACTAAATGCATAACATGAGAAAATCTTTGAATCGTTAAAAGTTTATCTACCTTATTCGAAGTAGGTTGACAAACTCTATTGATATCATTACGAGCAAGATCAACCAACATAATATGTTCAGCTCTATCCTTTAAACTTGATCTTAAGATTTCGGAATTAGCTTCATCTTCTTCATTGGTCTTTCCCCTTGGAATAGTACCTGCAATTGGATGGGTGACTACTCTTCCATTACTATCTGATTGAACTAATAATTCTGGGGAGGCACCAATAATTTGAAAATCTAATAAATCAATATAAAATAAATATGGAGATGGGTTAACGGTTCTTAAGTGACGATAGATATTGAATGGATGTAATGATGTAGGACGAGCAATTCTTTGAGATGGGACAGCTTGAATAATATCACCTTTCAAAATATGATCTTTTAAGGTTGTTACATGTTGTTCATAGCCTTCTTGTCCAATATTAGAAGTGAAGGTTTGATTCATCTTAATTGGACCTTGTACTGGATTGATATCTTCTGGCTTTGCATCAGATAATAATACCTTTTCAATTTCATCAATTTTAAAACTACCCAATTGATAATTCTTTTCAACATCTTGTTCATCATCTACTTTTATATTATAAATAATTTGAAATCTTTGGAAAACATGATCAAAAACAATGACTAAATCACATAACATCAATACTGCTTCAGGTAATCCCAAAACATCTTCCAATGGTCTACGAGTCTTTGGTTCGAAATATTTAATACAATCATATGAAATATAACCAGTAGCACCTCCACTGAACTTAGGTAAACCAGGTAATGAAGCTTGTCTATATTGATCCAATTCCTTTTCTAATACCGTGATTGGATCTACATTACAGAAATCTTTACTAAATTTGCTGGCATCATCACCAGTCTTGATAATCTTGGTTGGATTAATACCAATAAAAGTATATCTGTCGACAGTATCACCTTTAACAGAAGATTCGAAAAGGAAAGATGGACCTCTCTTTGGATCATTCAATCTGGCTAACTTCAAATACGCTTGATGGGTACTAATATCATTATGAGGAACATATTTATAAATTGGATATAAGTTTGGCTTATCTGGTTTTGATGAATTAGATTCAATAATCTTATTCAAAGTCGCAATGGATGGCTGGACTTTCGATTGCTGCATTTCTAGTTAGTCTAAATGTTACGGTCTTCAATAAATCTTTTAGATTGAAATCTACTTACCATTTTCTGATGGTTTTTATATGGCGATGTCTGCCAGTCATTGTTTTGTAAATGAGTCAAACTGAAAATTTTTTTATTTGGCGCGAAACAGGTAAGCGAAGGGAGCTACCAGTTGTGTGTGGTTTGCAAGAATTTGCAGCAACAATAAATAAATAATGATCAATACTTCTCTATAAAACTATGCCGGTTTATTCTATATACATGTAGATATTCTATATTGTCTTAATGACATCATGCTTTAACAAACAACTTCCAGTAATTGGATCTAAGTAAATAAGTGAATCACATAAGACTCTACTACCAACCAGTTGAAGTGAGTCAGCAACTGTCAAAACATCAACCTCAAGATCCAATTCAGAGCAATATGCCCTTGAAATAATATAATCTTCATTATTCTTGATTTTATCACCTACAAAAGTGATTACACATTCGTATTCAGTCTTAAGTGTCGAAGATCCAAATTCTTGCTCTAGTGATCTTTGTTCTAACCATTTTAAAGTCCAAAACCTTTTCATATTAAATCCAATGAATTTAGCTATGTCATCTCCATAATTTATATGATTCAATAAAGAAGACAAGATATCGACAGAATATGGTCCATTCGTATTATATCCAAATCCTTTTAATCTGCTATATTCGTCATGGACAACTAATGGAGACATACCTTTATTCATATATACTTCTTGTAATTCAAACTGTTTGAACGACAATAACTGAAGTTGATTCATAATTGCTTCCCCTTTGTCGAACACCTCAATTGCGTTGACCTCACCCTTCTTGAGTCCAAGTGGGATATTTTCCAGTTCTTTCGAAGGTTTCAATTCAATCCTTTCTGGAGCAAGATAGTTCTTGGCAATGAGATTAGTTAATGGTGACATATGTCTTCTAACATCTTTTGCAAAAAGAACTTGAGCATATGAACTTGCTTCATAATCACTTTGGATAATATTAGGACAAAGTACTACCACTTTATCTTCTTCAAATTTCGATCGATCAATGTCTTGAGATCTAGTGAATACGGGAATCCGGTTTAATTCACAATATTCGCTAACTAACCAACTTGTTAGATATTGCAATTCTTGAATAAATGATTTCGCTTTAGTATACTCCAGAGAATCCTTGACTAATTTGAATTTCTTGCGTGACCCTTCATTTGTTTCAACTTCGATGGCTTCCTTGTGTAACGCTGATGCATCATCAATAGACCGCATCTCATCTGGATCGGTAGTAAGCGATCCTGCATTATTCCTGGTTTTAAATACGTCTAACAAGATAGTGTGGATTAAAGTAATATTATTGGAATCTGATTTCGTAAGAGTGGGTTTGGGTTTGACTGGACGACCAGTGGTTTTCAATAAATTCAAGATAGTTGGTTCGAATTCTCCCTTTAAGCATTTATCCAAGGATTCATAATGCTATAAAGATTATCACTGTAATCTTTACAGTAGTTTTGACTGGGAATGAAAAAGCTCTAGGTTTCCTAATGGATTACGATCAAATGTGCTCACATCCAACGATACGGTCATACATGTCATGGTCGGTCCATCCGTATTTGCCCTGATTCTTTTTCTGACGGGACTTTTACCAAACTCGTCTATTCTAGGCTCATTGGATACGCCATAAAACCTATGAGCTCTAATATCATCAAACAAATCAAACACACTGGAGTTGTTAAACCAATTCTTAAGTGCCCTCATATTGGAATATTGCTTGTTGAAAATTTTATCCATTGCAGTAGTACTAGGTGAATAGAAAGCAACCCCTAGCCCTTATACTTATAATTACCAGACAAATGCACTTGAACGTGCTCATTATCATATACCCAACTGTGTCAGAGATTCGTGTTTATTATCCAATGGTAATCCAATTATAATATCATCGTTATAATATTTGCGTTCTCCTCTTAATTGCTTAAATAGGTCTCGTTTAAAATAATCAGCTTCTTCTGTAGAGGAGGAATCAAGCTCGTTAACGTCGGCACAACTTAGGAAATGGGTATATTTGCCACATAAACCCAGCGATAATAATGGATCAGTGATTTTCTCATTATCATAAATTCCTAATTCTTGGAGTATTTGATATATATCACTTGGATTTTTTATATTTTTGAAAACATCTAAAGAAATAAGATGTCTCATTATGGAAGGATGGGGATAAATTAAAACAAATTTCAAGACATCAAATAAATACTTATATTTCCTTCCTTCTTGAACATAAAAATAAACCTCTATATCAGAAGCCAGTCCTTTAGCTTTAAGCTGTTGTTGATAGAAGTCATTCAAGAAGGAATTCATCTCTTTTAATGATAGATCATGTTCCACAGTTCTGAACTTTAATAGATAACTCGAAGATAAGAGATTACACAAGTGTTTTATTGAGTCAAACGAAATATAACTATTTGAATGGCCATGAAGATAAATATTTGATGTTAGACTATTTTGCATATAGTTCGGCACCAACCAGTGAGTTGTTTGCAATAAACCCCAATGTAATGCTGTTAGGAGAATACCTTGATTGAAATACAGTTCGCTTGATTTTATAACCACAGCTTCTTTGAATTTAATCTTTTCAATTATTTCTGTGAGTGATATTGCTTGGATCCTATCCCTGGCAATTTGTAGAAACAACCGAGAATAATCAGGTCTAAGCCTGTCCATTAACTCCCATGCCTCCTCAATAAATAATCGCAATAATTCGACTGCTCTGGATCTCTCCAGATTATCAGGATCATGTCTGTTGTCAAGAATATCTTGAAATGAAATATAACTATTGGGTATTATCAGATATAAATGAAACTTTATATATATAGGAGGAACTTGTATAATTTCATTCTCGGAAGTTAAAACAAGTAACTTATTAATCTTTTCATCGAATCTGGCTTGTTGCTCCCGTATCACAACCCCAAATATAATCTTTGAATCGGTAGGATCAACTATCTCCACTATGGATCCTTTCACAGGCACTTGAATTGTGTTTTGATTTATGATAGTCCCAAAATTCATCGGTGGGACCCATGGACGTTCTTGTTCTTTATACTCCCTATTTGCATACTTCCCGTAAAACTTCTCAGGGTTAAGGAAGGATATCCTCTTTCTATAATACAGTTTGATTTGTTGTTCCAAGGTTTCATTCTGATGTTCTTCAGGAGTATTGCTAAAGAAGTTGGACGTTACCTGAAAAACATAAGGACTCAATTCACTTCCTATAGCATAAGCACCTCTCAACAGCACTCGAATCCCTGGACGAGGAGATCGTATCATTATTGTTGTGCTTGATAGATCTGTGCTTAGGGGGTTCTGGTGAACAAGCCGACCGAAAAATTTGACCGCCAGGGGAGAAAAATATTTTGTATGAGGCTGGGGTCGCATCGAAAACTCTATCTGATCAAAAAGCAAGATGATCTGTCTGTGTACCCGTAAAGAGAGGTTGGTTTACTACGAATATATGTGTTATATATTTATATGTATATTCTTGTAAATATAGATATATATAATAACTCTACTTCGTAGAAACATGATAGTGGCGTAAGAAGTTAAAACGTGGTCGTTGTCAGTGCAGTTTACTTTCTTCAATTGGTTTAACTGGGAACGCATGACTCAAGGTAAACGGTTTACTAGCATCATTGAATTCATGATTCCTTACAAATTCGTATACTTTAATAACTGAATCGGCAGAATTGTTGAACACACGACGGAAAAATGGTAAACGTTTAGACTAGACATGATTTCTTAGTGCTTCACCTTCAGGTTCTGTAGGCTTTGGCACCTCTGCCGGAATTTCAGTTGGTGTAGCTGTTCCATTCAAAGGTTCTCCTGGAACTGGAGATCCTAATCTATGACCAGTCCCGAAGTATCCAGCAACTTTCCTTTTGGGTGGTGTCCATTCTTCATCTGTCTTTTTAAACACAGAGACATCGACATCTTGGCCAAATTCAACATCTAATATTGAAATTGGCACTCTTCCTTGATTCAATTCCTGTAATACATTAGTATTCCTAGGATCATCATATCTATATAATGGACCATCTTCACCTACAGTAAATCCTTGTTTCCAAAATGTGATCTGTCTTGTCACTTTATTAGGCGGACGAGGGAATCTACTAGAACTGAGATCGGGTATTTCTTGACTTGGTTCATTACTATCACCCAATTTGAACCCCCTACCTGTAAATTTAGGTTGTTTTGGTTCATTTTCTCCGGATGCAGCACTTGGGCGATCATCAGGCTGAGTCATTTGTTCTTTGGCTCTTTGGAAGATTTGATCAATAAGCGAATCATTACCTGACTTTTTATCTTTATTTGGATTTTCCACTTGAAGTCCTGATTTTTCACCCCCAGTGAAATAATTCATACCAGGTTTGTCGTCGTCGGAATCATCTCCTTCTGGAGCGTTTAAGTCTCTAAGGGTTCTAAACTGGCCTCTTTCGGAAGTGTTAGTAAGTCAATCACTAGTCTCATAACTACAACATGAGTATACATACCCTCTTTGACTAGAAGGAGTGCTTGAAGGATCTTTGTTGGCATAATAATCCTCCACTGCTTCAACCACGTCGTTATCATTTCTTTGTAAGTATTGTTCAGCCAAATATCTAGATGAATTTGTAATTGCTACAAATTCTTCAATCGATTCTTCAGCAGCTTTATCGGACATTGTGGTTTCTTATTACTTTCACTTAAATTGTTGATGATTTGACAATTAACAATCAACAAGTCGTAAACTTATGAATTACTAAAGGGTGAAACGTGAGGGCAAAAAAAAACCACGATACGACATTGCCACATTTACAAATGCGACATGTTTTGTTAGCTGCAAGAATCCTCCTGCCAAGGAAACCATAAGGTTCTACAAGTAAGACTCTACAGACTACAGAAGAAAAGGTACCAAATATATGTTTATTTCATATATAATATTACTTTTAATATATTAAATATTTGGCTTGTTGAAATCCCAAATAATAATAAAACAAAAATTAAACAAATAAACAAAAAAAGAACAATAATAATATGAACATAAAAACGTATTTTTCTCTCATTTCTTCGTCATCAACCAAAGTAAAGTAAAAATAGTAAAATAAATTACATTAATGTTGAATAAATGTAATCAGCTACAGCATCAACAACACAAGAATTGAATAATGCAAACAAAACACTAAAGTCTCAGCAATAGTATTTAGTATTTAGCACGGAATTCCTTAGCAGCTTCAACCATATTAGTTAAGGATTCCTTAACTTCTGGCCAACCTCTAGTCTTTAAACCACAATCAGGGTTAACCCAGAACTTATTGGCTGGGTAAACCTTTAAGATTTCTTCAATTCTAGAAACAAATTCTTGCTTGGATGGAATTCTTGGGGAATGGATATCGAATAAACCTAAACCAATGTGATTTGGATATTCAGCAAATTCTTGAATATAGTTTGGATCATCCTTCTTGGAGAATTCAATAGAAACAACATCAGCATCTAAAGCCTTGATATGGTTTGGATCTAAATCAGAATAACAGAAATGGGAGTGGATTTGAGTAGAGTTTTCAACACCAGAAGTAGCAACACGGAAAGATTGAGCAGCCCAGTTTAAGTAGTCAGATCTTTCTTTACCAGCTCTTAATGGTAAACCTTCTCTGATAGCTGGTTCATCAACTTGGATAACAGTAATACCAGCAGATTCTAAGTCTTGAACTTCATCTCTTAAAGCTAAACCTAATTGTAAAGCTTGAACCTTACCAGAAACATCATCTCTTGGGAAAGACCAACGTAAAATGGTAACTGGACCAGTTAACATACCCTTCATTGGAGACTTGGTAATAGATTGAGCATAGACAGATTCCTTAACAGTCATAGCCTTTGGCCTGGAAACATCACCGACAATAATAGGTGGTCTGACATATCTGGAACCATAAGATTGAACCCAACCGTTGGTGGTGAACGCGAAACCTTCTAATTGTTCACCAAAGTATTGAACCATATCGTTTCTTTCTGGTTCACCATGAACTAAGACATCTAAACCAATTTCTTCTTGGAATCTAACAACAGTTTCAATTTCCTTGTTGATAAAAGTTTCATATTCTTCAGCAGTGATTTGACCTTTAGCAAACTTGTTTCTGTTAATTCTAATATCTTTAGTTTGTGGGAAAGAACCAATAGTGGTAGTTGGGAATAATGGCAAGTTGTATTTAGCCTTTTGTTCAGCTAATCTTTCTGGGAAAGCAGACTTTCTGGTAGATAAAGATTCATTGATGGTGGTTAATCTTTCTTGAACCTTAGGGTTGTTGGTAATAGAAGATTCAGATCTAGCCTTGATAGAAGCAGCGTTAGCAGCTAAAGCTTCAGAAACATCTTCACCAGAAACATTCTTAGCAATGGTAACAACTTCAACTAACTTTTGAGTAGCAAAGGAGAACCAATCCTTAATGACTGGGTCTAATTTAGCTTCAGATTCCAAGTCAACTGGAGTGTGTAATAAGGAGGAAGAAGTAGCAACAACAACCTTTTCAGCACCTAATTGTTCAACAGCCTTAGAAACAAAAGCAGAAGCCTTGGCGAAATCAGTCTTCCAAATGTTTCTACCGTCAACAATACCAACAGATAAAGTTTGGTTACCCTTTAAGATAGCAGAAACTTCTTCAAATTGTTCTGGAACTCTGACGAAATCAAAGTGGAAACCAGCAACTGGTAAGTTTTCAATAGCCTTTAAGTTTGGTCTAACATCACCGAAATAAGTAGTCAAGATTAATTCTGGAACATCATCACCAACTAATTGTTCGTAAGCAGCTTGGTATTTAGCTTGAACTTCTTGTGGTAAATCTAAAACTAAGACTGGTTCATCAATTTGAACTTGAGTAGCACCGGCTTGTTTTAATTGAACTAATAATTCTCTGTAAACTGGTAAAACCTTTTCTAATAAGGAAATTGGTTCCAAGTCAAGAGAATCCTTATCAGCCTTACCTAAATAAAGATAAGAAACTGGACCAACAAGAACTGGTCTAGTTTGGATACCTAAAGCCTTAGCTTCATTGAATTCATCAACTGGCTTAACACCGGCAGCAGTGTTTAACTTGAATTCAGTAGAGTGAGAAAAGGTTGGTCTGACGTAATGGTAGTTAGAATCGAACCATTTAACCATTTCTAAAGCAGTAACATCAACAGCTGGAGTAGATTCAGTAGCTTTTCTTTGTAAACCTCTACCCATAGCGAATAAGACATCAATTGGGGCTAAATCAAACTTGGTGTATCTTTCTGGAATAGCATTGAATAATAAAGAAAGATCTAAAACTTGATCATAGTAAGAGAAATCATTAGATGCAATGACATCAACACCAGCATCCTTTTGTAATTGCCAATTGTGGGCTCTTAATTCTTTACCCTTGGCTAATAAGTCTTCAACAGTAACCTTACCTTGCCAGTAAGATTCAGTGATTTTCTTTAATTCTCTTTGACCACCGATACGTGGGAAACCTAAAACGGATGATTGAACCATTGTGTTTTGTTTGATTGTTATGGAGTTTTATAAAACTTAAAGAAAAGAAAAAGAGGAAAAAGGAAAACCAGAAATTTTTTTTAAACTTCAGGGAATTTCAATTGACTTAAATACCTTTTTGTTTAAAAGGGGATTTTTTTTAAACTTTTCTGGACAAAGGTGAAAAATTTGAAAAAAAAATTTTGGGAACAAATCAATTTGGACAAAATGAAAAATAAAAACGTTGGAACAAAAGAACCCACGAGAAAATCTTTTGACAAATATTACACAAAGTTGATAAAATTATATCATTATGATTAAGATTTCTCGAACAATTGTGAAGTAATACGAACAACGACATTCGATGAGTTCTGTAAACCCATTGTAAGTTCTCAATTGACATCACCCAAGTTCTCCAGCAACTGAAAATTGGTCATTTCTCGGTGTGGGCGACCCTTTCTCGACCCTAAAAAATACCGCCGCAAGATCAAATAATCAAGCGGAATAATGTCGCGTCTCCTTTGATAAAAAAAATGTCGCAGCGGCAGCATATCGTTAACGCGATCATCGTATAGAACTATTTGACTCATTAAGAAATTTCACATGAAAAAAAATTATTGTGAAATGTCACGTGTTCTTATTACTTTTTGATACGTAAAAAAAAGTTAGCGAAAAGTTTTGACTCTGGATAATTTGTTGGGATTGTTGAAAAAAACAATACGAAGGGCCCGACACCGCTAACGGGATAATCACAAAGTCAATTGGCAATATACATTAAACAACCATAATGAATGAGCCTCATTTCCTGGAATATTCTCGTCTGCAGGCTTGTGTGTAAAATTCTTGAGATGAGCGGGAATTGAAATAGGATTTTATAAGCTGATTATCTGTCAATTTATGCCCGCTTAGGAGTAAGTGCCAGTCGCCGCCCTCTTTTCACTTTTCGAAGGAGTATGAAGGAGTACAGATGAGGTTTTCATTCCCATTGGGTTGTTCGTTTGTCAGTCAAGGAGCGGTATAGTTCTATCACAATTTGCATTCCTCTCTTCTCAAAGCCCGCAAGATTTTATCGTGATTTCACCACATTAAAACTTTTCTGTAAATTTTTGCTAAAATTTGCAACCAAATTAATTTTGAATTCAGCCAATTACCTTTATTCAACTGAATTAATATTTTATCTGTTAGGACACCAGGGGATAATCCAGCTATATACACAGTCATCTGAACAAGAATAGTGAGTCAGAAGTGGAAGCAGCCAAATGACATCTTGGCAAGATCAGTCTGGTTGGTTCTACTACAATAACCAAAACTCTGATTGAATAAAATAATTCCCAAGTGAAGTATGCATATCCCAGTTTGAAAGGTAACATTGATTGATGTATATTAAGTGCAGCTAGTTAATCATCATATTGTAACTAAATTGGTTGAGAGAAAGGAAATATCTTCTTACCGAAACAAATGGAAGCGAATATCACGTTGACGCCAATAAAAAGAACAACGGGAAATCCAATTACTAGAAGAATATTCCCATTTCAATTAAGAAAGAATCAAGATGTTAATTTTATAGAAAAAGTTGTTTACAATCGACAAACTTTTCTACAACAACTACTAAGGTCTTTTTGAATATTTTGCAACAATTTTTGCCAACTGCACACGACCTCTTCTCTAGCAGATTGAAATTTTTGAAAGCAATTAGCCATATTCAATTCCACTCATTGCCCCAGTCACTCGCCCACCCACTGCAAAATGTCATCATACAAATCATCATTCTTACAAATCGCTCTCGAATCCGAAGCATTAAAATTCGGTAGTTTTACCTTAAAATCCGGACGTCAATCTCCATATTTTTTCAATTTAGGATTTTTCAATACTGGTAGTTTATTATCCAATTTAGCCACTTCATATGCTCAAGCCATTATTGCATCTGGATTAAAATTCGACATTCTTTTCGGTCCAGCATATAAGGGGATCCCATTGGCTGCTATTACTGTTGCCAAATTAGCGGAATTAGATCCAGAAAATTATGCAAATATTGGATATTCATTCAATCGTAAAGAAAAGAAGGATCATGGAGAAGGGGGATCCATTGTTGGATGTGCTTTGAAGGATAAGAAGATCTTGATTATTGATGATGTTATTACTGCTGGGACTGCTATTAATGAAGCATTTGAAATTATTGGTAATGAAAAGGGACAAGTTGTTGGATGTATTATTGCTTTAGATAGACAAGAATTGACTGCTGATTCTAATATTAGTGCTACTGAAGCGGTATCACAAAGATATGGTATTCCAGTTTTATCAATTGTTAATTTGACTGAAATTATTACTATTTTGAGTGGGAAGATTAGTCAAGCTGATTTAGCTTCAATTCAAGAATATAGAAATAAGTATGGTTCTAAGAATTAAACAAGAAAAGAAGGATAAATCCTATTTATATCTTATTTATTTGGTAAAACTATTAATACACATACAAACGGAATTGTAACTGACAAAATCAACCTCTTATTTTCATGACTTTCTTTTTCATTTGTTTTGGAGCAATTGGTTTTTGTTCAGGAATTTCTGGTTCAGGATCATATATTCCTTTAGTCATTGGATGTTTCAAAGTAAAATTAGAATGTACTGGAACTATAGTATTCATTTTAAATCCTTTAACTTTAGGTATTTCTTCAGGAGTAAAATTTTGTTGAAATTCTTGAGGAAGAGCAATTCCACTCTTTTTACCAATACTATCCAAACTAGTAGGATGTTCACTTAAATAATCAGCAATAGCATTAAACAAAGCTCTTTTTGTTTTAAATCTTGAATCAACAATTTTACCACCATGTAATACATCTTTTAATAAAACTTTAACTCTACCTGGATTACCAAAATCTTGTGGATGCAGTTTATCTAATTCCAAAAACACTGGTAAATTAAATGATCTACAAGCATCACTTATAGTCTTTGCCAATGGATTTTCCACTGCACGATCAATACTTACTCTTCTACCTTCTTTATGAGATCTATTAATATCGAAATAACATGGATATATCATTTGAAATTTCAGTAGTTGTTCTCTTTCTTCTTCAGTGAAAGATTTTGGATCGACAATATCTTTATGTGATACTGGGGCATCTTCTTGTTGTTGTTGTTGTGGTATTGGTGCCATTGGCATATTTGGAAATAATGGTGGTTCAGAATCTTGAGAACGAATAATTGTCGGTTCTGGAATGGGTGGAGCAATTGGTGTTCTTAAACTTGGATCGAACTGAGCAATGTCCATATCCAATAACAGCTACAGCAGTAGTAGCTGAAGAAGATTATGACCAGAAGAACTGTAATATAGATTGTATATATTACTTAATGCCTTGAGCTCAGGTTGGTCAGATTGCTTCTACTTGTTGAACATAGAAAAAGAACAAAAGGAAGAAAAAAATTGTTCAGCAAAGAAAATCAGTCACGTGATAAATGTCATATAAATCTGATTCTGTCATAAATATTCTTAATTAATGCGACACTCATTTTAATGACTGGGGGAAGATTTCCGGAAATAGACAAAATCCCAAAAAGATTTTTTTTCGTTTCTTTTCTTTTTTTTAATCTTTTCTCTTGAAATTTTGACTTCACACTCAAAGAAAGAAAAGAAGTCAATTTATATTTTCATTTACGAATCATCCACAACTTTAAATCTTCCGTCTTTTTCTTCACTTATGATCATATAGATAGATAGACAAACAGACACATAGTCACGTTATAGAAACAGAGCCACAATATGGAGGAAGAAAGATTCAGTTTAGATACAATACAATCAAGTACATCTCAAGTACTTCAAGAATGTCTTGATATTTTTCAAAGTCCAATTCATCAACAATATATTCATAGTCCAATTAATAATAGCCAAAGTTATAATAATCATCCCGATATTCAATATTTTCAAAAAGTAAAACATAAAAACCATTTCACTTATCATAAATCAAAATCATCACATTCATCTCCACATTTAAGAACTGGATCAACCGGAAATATAGATAAAATTCAATCCTCTAATAGAATATCCCCAGCTATATTTGATCCATATAATCTAGATGCATTATTAAATAGACTACATACTTTTAATGTCTTAAGTTGGCAAATACCAGATATACCAAACACTCCACATCAATTAAATGAATTGAAATGTGCCAGAAATGGTTGGAAATGTGTTTCATTATCTCCAAATGAAACAACCAAGAATCATTTAATGTGTACCAATTGTAATCAACAACTCATCTTAAACTTCTTTGAACATCATCAATATCCCCAGCATCATATATATCATCCTACAACAACATTCAACTATGAATTCCTAACCGATGACGTCAATATCGAAGACACAACCAATCTACATCAAAAACTAATCCAAAAATACATCATCCAAATCGAATCCACCGGACACGCTCCAGATTGTTCTTGGAAAAATTTCGAAACTCCATTAGATGGAGTCTATTATCCTCGTCATTATCTTCCACAAACAAACGAATTCCTTATCTCACAATATCTCAAAAATCTCAAAAGTCTAACCGACAATTCCACCCTCCTACAACAATTCGCCGATGACGCCCTAGATCAGACATATTTATCCCATAGCATTAATCAACCACCATCAGACCCAAGACTCATATCTATATCCAATGAATGGCTAATCGCACGCTATTTCAAGCAAGATAAAGAAAACTCGGCCCTATTGCTACAATACACCCCAGCATGGATATATGAAATGGCAATATATGGCTGGACCCTCTATGCTCAACGATATGCTCAAGATGTGATCTTGTTATTGGCTTGTAATATGTGTAATTCGAGGGTTTTTTTGAATACTGTTCCCAAAGAGCATGTGGGGAATTTACCACCAAGTACGAAAATCTTACCGCTGGTGAAATATCCGATAACCCAGATGACTCAGGTTGATGAATCGGAGTTTGATAGTGAGGAACTGATCCTGCTGCTGGTGGTGGTGGGAGAGACTGGGGTTGGGTGTGAGAAGAAGTTTAATCCGATAGATAAACATGAACATAAATGTTGGTGTCCATATCGATATGATGAAAGTTTGGTTGATTATATATGGTGTATGATATTACAATCAGGTTCGAATATTGGTTTGAATGGGGAATTTATAAATCATGATAAAATGATTATTGAAAATATTTCTTCAAGAATGATGAATAATAATAATAATGGGACTGGTATGAAAAGAAAGAAGAGCTTTAGTGTAAATGATGGTTTGGAAAGATTACAGAAATTACGTAAATTATATTTAATAGATGATTAGGTGCTAGCTTATATAGTAAATTATAATAATAGATTTCATCCCGTTGCATTAAAAACTAACTAAAAAATTAAACTAATAATAACTTATAAAATCAATAAAAATACATTTATTCAAAAACAGAACTCCAAAACAAAAAAAAACAACTTTCATCTCTATGTACATTCATTCTTTTTCTTTTTCAGCTAATCAATTAAATCCTAGACACATTGCCCTCCACCACCTTCTTCTTAGGCGGCTCGCTAAAATCCAAAATTTCAATAAAAGTTTCCCCCTCTTCATCATCATTAAACCGTTGAACAGCAGCCACGCATCGTCTATAATCAATCCTCACCTGCCAAATGCCCCCCGTCACATCCGCCAACAAATCCCTAGCAAACACCCCCCTTCTCACATCCCACAACTTCAACATCTTCTCACTCCCACTCACAACCCTTAACGCATCATGTTCAAAACAAGTAATGGCGGCACCATGGCCCTTGAGTCGACTCATGACTTCTCCAGTCACAGGATCCCATATTCTCAACGTGGCATCGGCGGCAGCACTCACAAGTACCCCATCGACAAGATCTAATAATCCTACTAATGAAGAATGTCCTTCTAAAGTCTTGATTAATTTCCCGGTTTCGAAATTCCACATGTTTATATTTGAATCCATCGAACCGGAAAAACAAGTTTTGGTATTGAAATCCATGGCGGTGGAATAGACTCGATCTTGATGTCCGGTGAGGACGTGTTTACAATTGCCGTCCTGGAGAAGATCCCATACTCTGACGGTTGAATCGTATGAGCCGGAGATTATTATGTTTCCGTAGCCCGAGATTGATCTAACTGATTGAGTATGGCCCGATAAGACATGGAGTAAGTATGGATTATCAATTTCACTGCTGTCAAAAGTTGGTTGGTCATCACTTGTGGATGTTGTGCTTGTAGCTGGACGACTATTCATCCCATCTTCAATATCTTCATCATCATTGTCATCCTCACATAATGGTAATCTCCATACATGAATATTATGATCTCTTGATCCAGTAACCAAAAGGGGGAATTGGGGAAATATGATATCATTCCCATTTGAATCCTTTCCAATATTTGCCGGATGGATAATATCAAGACATCGAATTGTCGAAGTATGTCCCCGGAATACATGAGTACATTTCCCGGTTTTCATATTCCATACCCTAACTGTCCGATCAGTCGATCCAGTAACTAATGTATTCCCAGTATATTTCAATGCCCAAACCCCACCTTCATGACCTTCCAAGACTTTTAATAATTTCCCGGTTTTGGTACTATAGATTAATATACATTTATCATCTACTCCAGTTACGATTTTTTCATCATCATGTTGTAAACATGTGACTACTTTATTTCCATGACCGGTGACACAAATTCTTTTGGGTTCATAATTGGGGTTCATCCATCTATTAACGATGATACTTCTTTTTTTGTATAAGACTTGAGCCGGGTTCATTCCTGGTATTCCACCCCATTCTTGCATTAATTGGGTTGGATTGGCAAGTTCTTGTCTAATTATGATATCATCGGTTATTAATTTATCCTTTTTCAAGATATTAATCCAAAGATTTGGATTATTAATAATTTCAAACCATTTTTTACAAACTCGTGATAATGAAAGTAGGGTTTTTGAATCTAAATATGATAATATTTTCATGGTAATTTCAACGGGTAAATTACTTAATAAATCTCTTTTTAAAGAATTATGAATTAATTCATTAAATGTACTTAATGATGCACGATTTATATTTTGTAATAATTTAAAAATTAAATGATTTTGATTTCGTTCATTAAAATAGGGAAATAAATTAGTAACAATATCCATTAATTCACCTTGAGTAGTTGGGATATTGGAGAATTGTTTTTCTATTGGATCTGAATATTTAGGTATTTCAATATCCAGTTGGACTGGAGATGCACTTGGAGAAGGAAGGGGTAATTGTTGTATTGGATCTTCTTCAATATCGGAGATAGGTGTATGTGAAGGTGAATTTATAGCAGTTGGAGTTCTTGGGCGACGTACATGTATTACTTGTTGCTGCTGCTGCTGTTGTTGTTGTTGTACTTGTGATAATGTTGGAGCAAGTACTGATTGGTCTGCAGTGTTGGCAGTACTTTGTTGACGAGCCATTAGTGTATGTTGTGGTTGTTGTGGTGATAAAATACCCGCGAAAGAATCTAGCATAAATGGAGTTGTTGTATTCATTTCCGATAAGACATTACTAGTTAATCTTCTTTTTGGAGGATGGATTAAACCTTGTCTATAACTATGACCATGACCACTTGAAACTTGTGAATTATTTGTATCAGTATCAGAAACTATTATATCATCACAAGATATCATACTTTCACGTTCATCATCAGGACCTCCAACATCTCCAACATTTCTCTTTCTACTTTCACGTGATATATTATTATTGTTATTAATAGTATTAGTACCTTCTATAGTATTAATAGATAACTTTTGATATTCTTTATGTAACCAAACATCAGATAATTTACCATTTGGATTGGAAAACTTATAATCATATTTTGCAACATAATCACGTAAAGGATATGTAAAATTTGAACTACCGTAATTATTGTTGTTATTATTATTATTCGTCATAGTAGTTCTATCTCCTTTAGATTAGTAGTAGTCTATTATCAAATGTATTATATATCCCCTTTTGGTAGTATATTGATAGTTGTTGTTGATTGGTTGTTGTTGTAAAAAAATCTAAAATGGCAACTAAAGGGAAAAAAAAATCAAAAACTTAAAAAAAAAACTTAATGGAATTTGAAAACAATTTACAAAACCAGAACTTGTAGATTTAAAACACAAACTAATAAGTTACTGGAAGGGTTAAGTTTTATAAATGGAAAACTTCTTCTTAAAAAATGCAAACAGGAGATTTAATCTTATTTGTTTCTCTTATAGTTTGTAGTTGTAGTAATTTAGTTAAAGATAACTACTCTCTTGGGGATTGAAAGAAGATATTTAGATTTTCTTGATAAAATTATTTGAAAATTAAATGTAAACTTATGCAACTAAAACTTCCTTTGTTCAGTAGGATATATATATATCTATCGGTTCAGTTGAAGGTATTAATAGTATATCTATATGGTCGCTAAGTAATTTAAGCGCCTTTGATTTAGGGTTGCTGTTGTTGTTTGTTGTTGTAAAGTAATGGTTTGGGTAGTTTAATAAATTTATGGAGTTTGAATTTTACCCGAGAAATAAAACGAAAGCAGAATTTACAATTTACATTCAAAAGAATCTTTGAAAGAGTCAAACAAAAAAAAAGAAGAAGCCGCACCACCATTTTTAATATCAACATCTGAATGGATGGAATCTTCATCTTCATCATCGTCATCATCAGAAAAAACTTTTTTTCTTGCTTATCATTATTTAAGCTTTTTTGAGAATTAATTTATTCATAATTTCTCGTGATACAAATCAGTCTGTCTAACCGTTTACATAAAAATTACAATAAACATATTTTTAGTAAAGAGTAGTACAGTAGATTCAGTTTATTTATCCGAGGTATTACTTTAGATTATATCTTTGTATTTCTATTCAAATATAATTTAGATTATTTGATCATACTTAGATAACCTTCTGCATTTTCATAACTTTCTGATCTTAACTCCATACATTTACGTTTTTTATTTGCTGTTGTAAAATTTTGCAATTAAAGTAAGTTCTGTTTTATCGTTTATGGTTTATTAATTTCTATACAAAAAATATAATTTTAATTATTATAATTATTCTTATTTAAAATTTAAATGTTCTTAATCATAATACCTGGTTCACCTGGTACAGCAGAATCAATAATCTTACCAGTAATAGTAATAGGTACTTCTTCACCAGTAAGAATATTATTTCCAACTTTTGATCCATTATCAAATGAAATAATTTCAACTTCTTCAACATTAATAGAATAAGTTGCTCTCTTAATATTATTAACAGTTGCTTTTAATGTATCAATTTCATTAAATGTCAACTTTCTATTGAAAACAGTAGTTGGATCAACAGTGGTTAATCTTTGTTTAATCATAGTAATAAATGGCATAGCTCTCTTCATATCTTTACCAACACGTTCTCTAATAACTTTAGTATCATCTAATTTTTGTTGTTCAAATAATTCTCTAACCAATTCAATATAATTATCTTGCCATTCTGGGAATGTATTAGAAACAAATAATGTTAATTTAGCTGGTTTAGTAACATCAACATCAGATGGTTTACCACCTTTCTTCTTTTTCAAAACATTAGCTTCTGCTTCACGAATAGATCTAGAAACATCTTTAACATATTGTAATGAATCAATAACTGATTTAGAAACTGGTTCTGATGCTCTTGGGAATTTTGCAGTTTGAATACTACCTTCATTACCTAAAACTTCTTTATAAATATATTCAGCAAAATGTGGAGCAACTGGTGCTAACATTAAGACTTGAGTTTCAATATATTTCAAAACTAAATCTTTATGCATACCAACAGTACCACTAACAGAATCACGATAATAATCTCTAGCAGTTTGGAAATCAAATAATCCAAATTTCAATGCTGCTTTATAATTACTTGAAGAATATTGTTGATAAGCTTCTTCAATTAAATTATTCATTTCATGTTCAAATGTAACATCAAAGAAATTATCTAATGGACCAGTTCTTAATTGATCTTGATTCTTAACTTCTTCTTCACACCATTCTTTCAAAGTAGTTAATCTCAAAATTGCTGCATTAGCATTTGATTCATCAAAGTTAGCATCTTCAACAGTATCACCAGCATCAGCCATGGCGATTCTAGAGGCATCAGCTCCGAATTTTTCCACAATTTGTTCCAAGGTCATGAAATTACCAGTAGATTTAGACATCTTGGCATTATTTAACATTAAATGACCATTGGCTCTAACCCCCTTTGGCCAGAATTTCTTTGGGAATAAAGCAACATGAGAATAAATAAAAAAAGTTAAATGATTTGGAATCAAATCTTTCCCGGAAATTCTAACATCTAAAGGATAGAAATATTCAAATTCTCTTCTCATTTCTTTTAATTGAGCCAATGGAATATCAGATTCAATATCATCACGACGAGCAAAAATGAAATCAAATACTTCATCGGTTAATTGTTCTGGTTTAATATCAAATTTACCTTTAACTTTCCCATAATAATCAGAATGAAGGAATCTATCAATAGTATAATATGCCATATAAATAGTAGAATCAGATAATGATTCAACTAAATATTGTTCATCCCATGGTAATTTTGTACCTAAACCGAATTTTCTAGTCACGGCCCAATTCTTCATCCAAGCTAAAACACCTTCAAATCCATGTCTAGTTTCTTTACAGAAAGTTTCCATATCTTTCAAACATTCCAAAGCTTGTCCTAACCATTCTTCTTCACCATAATCCAAATACCATTGATCTTCTAAAGCCACAATACATTCATCACCAGATCTAGAAACAACTTGTCCCTCGGGTTCATTATAAACAAATGCATCACCAGCAGCAATTAAATCTTCTTTAACTTTAGCTTTGGCAACTTCAACTTTTTCACCAGCATATTTACCAATAGTCATAGTACCATTATAAAAACCTTCCTTATAAGCTAATTCTTTAGCTAATGCTAATTGAATAGAATCTTTTGGTGATTGGATTTTTAAATCATTAACTAAAAATTCGGCACATTTGTCTCCATATTTCTCAGTATTAACAATAGAAACAATATCGGTCTTAACCCAACTTTTTTCAATTTGATAATATTCTGGTTTATTAGCTAAATCTCTAGTGGTGACATAATCATCAGGAGAATCAGATGGAACACAAGTAACAACACCAGTACCCTTGGTTGCCAAGACGGTTTCCATAGGTAAGACACGTAAATCTTTAAGAACGGCCAATGGGGCATCAATCTTAGATCCAATTAAATCTTTACCATTAATAACCACAACTGGTTTATAATAACCTCTTTGTGGGGTGATGTTTTGATATGACATGTTTTTGAAGGCACGTTGAGTAGTAATGAAATAGGCTCCATTACCAGCATCAAAAATACCATAATCAATCTTAGGGGAAACAAAACAACATGATTGTCCATACATAGTTTCTGGTCTTAAAGTGGCAGCAACTAAATAAACCTTCTTGTTTTCGAATTCGAACCCTTCCTTGGCGAAGGTTGCCTTAGCAGCTGGAGCAAAATCAGTAACTTCGATTTTAATCCCAGTATATTCTTGAGGTCCAATTCCTTCACCTGATTGTCTATCATGATCCAAACATGCTTGTCCATCTTTTTCGGAATAAATAGTATATCTTTCCCCGAATTTGATCTTCCCACATTCTCTCAATCTATTGATTTGCCATCTGACAAAAGCATCATAATAAGGATTAGCATCAGTAGTTACCATACTACGTCTCCAATCAACTCTAGCACCAAATGAAGTAACATCTTTTTGACATAATGGTGGGAAGAATTCTAACCAATGTTCAGTATTGGCAAATTTAGGTACATCTTCTCTTGGGATCCCTAATTGTAACATGATTTCAAATTGAAATTTCCCTCTACCTTGTTTTGCAACCGCTTTTGATTTCTTACTAGTGAATTTTGTAACATCTTCATGTTTACTCTCAGCTTTTGGAGTTGGGACTGGATCTTCATCATCTTCATCTTCAGCAGGAGCACCACTGAAATCTTCACCAAATAATTCAATCTCTCTTTTAATCTTATCAGCAGCAGCTTTGATTGGCATACCAGTACAATGGAATCCAAGGGGGAATAATGCTCTTTTTCCATTCATTCTTTCAAACCCAGTAGCGAATTCGACTTTGGATAATGTGAATGCATGTCCGGCGTGCAAGACACCGTTCATGTATGGATACGCCATCGTACCGAAATGCTTTGGATATTGTTTTTGTAATTCATCAATATCTTCAATTGGGACTTCTTCAATGGTTGGTGCATTGACTTCGAAATATTTTTCATCAGCCCAAATTTTTTGATATTTCTTTTCGATGGAGATTAATGTATCTCTACGAACGGTGTTCTCTAACTTGATTGGACCACTCATTTGATTTGATATATTTATATCTTGGTCTAGCAAGAGAAAGAGTGGAGAGAGACAGGAATGGTTTTATATAATAAACAAAAAGAGTGAAAATTTTTTTTGACAGCCAATTTGGTCGTGTATGAGTCACAAAATGGAAAACCAGCAATATGCCTAAGATAATTATGATACACTTGAGTCGACATCTTTTATTGCTATTCGCATGGACGATTAATAGGTGGGTTGGAACTACTACATACTGACTCCTAGTAGCTCCCGACGAGTTAAGATAGGCCCATTTCAATTGAATCTGTGCAAAAGATTCACTCAATACAATAATTTCTGGAGACATGGTAGCCCCGCCGGCATCGGCTGCAAATCCAAAACACAATTAAATTTTTCTCCTGTTCCGGCTCCAACAACATTTTTGCAACAAAATGGAAGCTTTTTCCCCAGAGAAATGAAAAATGGGTGTATGCTGGCACCGTGGTTGTGAGAGATTGTTCTTTAAAGATGCATTAAGAGAATGTTGATAGGGCGGGAAGAGCAAACAGAATAATAGAATACGATATCTATAACTTATCTATATTTAAAGAACTTCTAACGACGACGTCTTTTGATTAAATTGGGTGGCACCATCAGCAACTTATTAGGAGCCTTGGTAGAATTTCCTTCAATAACACTTGTTGACTTAAGACACTCCAGTTTCAGTTGAATTTGCGCAAATGAATCACCTAATTTAATAGCTGGTTGAGACATGGTAGCCCGACCAGCATCAGCTGCAAATTGGAATTCAACCAATATTTTCTCTTGGTCTGGCATCAATAAGACTTTCTCAACTGGACCAAACTTTTGTGTAAAATATTCACGAATGTCATTCTGATTTAATGTTGTATCTACTCGTGATAATCCTATTGTTTTCAAATCATCAAAACCACGAGGGGTGAGCGTGTGGTGTTTCGCATGTTGTTTTTGGACATTTATTTTCCTACCCTGTATTTCAGTTTCGTGTAACTTAACCGCTTTGTCAAGATTTTGTTCTGACTCAAACACGATAATAGCAATCCCATCATTTTTATTATTCTTCAGTTTGCCTAGTCTAGGAAATGTCACTTGATCTATCTTGCCACAATCGCCAAATATTTCCCGAATCTCATCCTCTCCAAGATTAAATGGAAGATTCGAAACTCGAATTTTCCTTTCCGAAATCGGGGTTGATCTTTTCTTTTTCTCTTGGGGTCTCGAAACTACCACTTCTAATGGAATTGCCTTTTTCAAATTTTCATCATATAATTCTTTTCCATTGTATGTGAATATGGCCTTCTTGGCATCTTCAGAAGTGACATATTGGACATAACAGAATCTCTTTATCCGATGCCCCGCATGCTGATTAGGAAATCTGACACCAACTATAGGACCTATCTTCTCAAACATTTCTCGAACTTGTGCTTGACTGTACGTACTTGGGTAGTTATTAACAAACAAGGTGGCGTTTTCAAACTTGGTTACCACAATTTGGGAATCCCCTAACTGTTTGTATGTTTTCGTTAGCGCTGATAATACTTCTTGTTGACCGGAAAATTCAATGAGTCCTTCATATTGACCATTCTCGGAGTGAATTGAAATGTCACGTATATCTCCACATTCTTCAAACATGACGCGCAAATCATCAACTGTAGTATTCTGATTAATATTGGATATTTTGACTGTGAACTCTTCTCTAGATCTATGTTGCTGGTCGCTTTCAACTACATCATCGTGCATTCTCTTTGCTTGCGAGTTATTAGCTGCGGTTGGAATAGGCGAGGCTTCGGGTTCAATCTCCATTTTATCTTGTTCGGTTTCAAGATATTTCTGTTCCTTTCTCTCAGATAGATAACACTTCCAAACCACTTTCCTATTCTTCTCAATATCTCCAGCAATCTCATGGAATGAAATCCACTTATGTCTTATTTCTTGAAGTTTATTATCTGGATCATGACCATCAAGAGCATCCACTGCTTCTTCAAACATGTTTTTTAATCCTTCTGGGGGGAGCTTACTCTTCATATAGTCAATAGCCAAAAGCCATGCATTTCCATAGGACAGATATTGAGTAGTCAAGTTTTCAATCAAATCTATTGCCTTATCTTCCTCTTTCATTTCGTCATAGATTGAAAGTGCCAATCTAGGTATGCGATATTTACCATCATTTGGCCTGTTGTATGATTCCGAGAGATACTTTGAAATTTCTTCGTAAAGTTCCTCTGCGGACTCCTGCAGACGTTCATATAGGTGGTATCTATACTTCATTAATATAATAGCTTCACCAACTATTAGATATGGATCATTTGATGGGTCCAAAACTTTATTGCTTTCTATTCTTTTCATTAGGTCATCATATTCTTCATCTTCCCACCAAGTACGAGTTAAATATTCAGCATATGCATCAGGATGGTAAGGATATCTCCTAATGTAGCTTGCCAGAATATACTCAGCCAAGGCGTCTTTTATCAAGGATCGGACCATTCGGGTGGCACATTTCCATAGAGGAAGCCATTCATCCGAATCATACATCTCAACAGCTCTAACAAATATACTGACGACAGTTTCAAAATTATCATCATCATACTGGAAAAGATTCTCCATATATTCGAGCCACATGGAGACGTTGTTAGGATTCTTTTTAAGTGGTATTTCAAATTTTTCATAATATGCTTGAAGACGCTTCGTCTTGTGGTAAAGTTCACTTCTTGATGGAACCCATAGATCATATTGTTGTGGAGCATATTTACTACAAAGGGAGCAAAATTTATTAAATGTTTCATCTATTTGGTGATGTGGGACCTTGAGTCTGTCGTCGAATAAAGTATGTAAATCACGCCAATTGGGGTTATTCAGCTCTAGATTCTCTACCATGATGTCAAATACTTCATTACTGTGATAGTAATCAAATTGACAATCTTCCCAAGCTTCCGTTAGATACAGCCCGTAATTTTCCGACCCTTTAATTAATCTCAAATATTTAGCCCAATTCTCGCCCGTGGGAAAGTGGTTTGCAATCATCCCGGAAATCATAAGTGCATCCTCGGAGAGTGAGTCAATTGAATTTGTATATTGGAAGAAGTCATCAATATCACTTTTGGTGAAAGTGAAGTATTCACCTTTGAGGTAGTAAATTTTCTCTCTTCCCGAATGGTTTGGGGGAAGAAGTTTTACTAATTGACTTGCTTCTTTGTGAACAGCTGCATTATAAGGATCCGCTAAGATCTTTTCTTCGAGATCCTTAAGTTTGATTTCTATTGCATCTTCATCGGACATGCTTGATTAAGTGATTACCAGATAGAAATTCCTGTGATGGCATCTTGTTGTTTTGATTCTCCAGAGAACCCAAGTATTTTTTCCCGTTCTGTCGAAGGTGGTAGCGCCAATTCAGATACTAAGATCTTTACGCGATAGAATGAAGGTTCTCTGTTCGCTGAATAGATACAAGGGTAACACTACAATGTCATATATTAAACTAAACTAATAAACAAATCTAACAACGTTCATGTGGAAGGAATATTTTCTTGTTTGATGCACAACAAACTATGGAACACCACTATCCCGTTCCGAATGAACGTGGTATCTACATGTAATCTATCCGTTGAGAAGCAACATGCTATTAGAAGGTCTGGCGAAATCCATTTCAGTGAAGGCCCAAGTTTCTTTCTTCCTTTTTCTCAGACTGGTAACACTTCCAAAGTGCATGCTTTTTGGCCTTCAAGTTTTTTGCTTTCAATTCCAGGAATTCCTCAAATTGAAGCCATTGATACCTAAGTTCTTCAAGCTTGTTATCTGGGTCACATCCTTCAAGCGAATCTATCGCTTCTTCGTACATAGTTCTGATCCCCTCTGAAGGAAGTTTATTCTTCATATAATCAATGGCCCAGAGCCAGACGTCTCCACGAGACAGATACGTAGAAGTTAATCTGTCGATTATTTCTCCTGCTTTATCTTCTTCATCAAACTCATCGTAGATCTTAATAGCGAGCTTAGGGATTCGGTATTTACCATCATTCGGTCTAGTGAAAGACTCGGTAACATACTCCTCAATGGTTTTGAATAAAGCTGGTGTTTCTTCGAACCATTCACTAAATACACTACGAGTTAATCCATACCTAAATACGACGATTGCTTCGGCGACTGTTAGATTTGGATCTTTGCCTTTGCTAAGGACTCCATTGCTTTGTACCCTCAGGTAGATCATATCAAAATCGCTTTCCTCGGCTTCGGCTAAGTATTCGACATATGCAGCAGGATAATATGGGAACGTTCTAACGTAAGAACTCAAATGATCTAATTTAAATTCTTCAGTCACGTTGGCTATACGAGCCATCCGAATAAGACTTTTCCAGAGAGGAAGTGCCCATTCATCTGGAAAGTCTTGCACAATCGCTCTAGTAAATATGCTGTATACACCATCCATATGTTTGTCACGTTCATATATACCCTCCATATAATCTAGCCAAACGAAGACGTCACTTGGATTCTTCTTGATGGCTTTTTCAAACCTTTCGTTAAGACGTTGGTCCTCTTTTGTTTCATCGTGAACCCTACTTCTTGAATCTGCCCATGGCCAATACTCACTTTGCTTATACTTCGTAACGAAATACTTAAATTCATTCAATGTTTCATCTATTTGGACGTGCGGAATCCGTAATCTTTGATCGAATAAATCAAGAATATCGGGCCATTCTTCATAATACTTATCCTTATATTCAACCATAATGTCGAATATCTCATTACCGCAACAATAGTCGTATCTACAAGCATCCCATGCTCTTTCAAGATAGGCAGAGTAGTATGGCGAATTCCTCATCGCTTTTAAGTATTCCTTCCAATATTTTACTGTAGGATATTGATTAGTGATCTGATCAAAAACTTTACGTCCGTCATCGGAAAGCTTCCCAACAGTGTTGACATACTTTATGAAATCATCGGCGTCACTTTTAGTGGGTACAAAGTATTGACCTTTAAGGAAATAGATTTTGTCTCTTAATGAATGATTTTGGGGAAGAAGTTTAACTAATTTACAAGCATTCTCATGAGTAGCAAATTTGTAAGGCTCCTTCGCGATCTTCTTTTGAAGATCTTTGAGTCTCGTTTCTAGCGTTCTGACACTAACCATGATTGATTTAGCGTTCTGCAAAGGACCAATTGACACTACTTCTTTGTTCGGTTGTCTTCTTGAGAATTGAAAATGGTGAAAATTGAAAAATTCTCAAGATAACCCAACAATCTTTTTTTTTTTCCAGTCTTACTCCAGTATTATAGTTAAGAGAGGAATGTGCGAGAACGAGATGGAATTGAATTTTTTTTAACCGAATTTAAAATTTCTTTTCATTTCTAGGCACAAAAGTACACTAACGACAGCTGATCACCCCAAGAATGAATGCTAGTGTCTATTTACAATCCTTTGGATGGAAAGAAGGAGAAGCCTTACAGAAAGGAGGTCTTACTAAACCTATTTTGGTTAAGCACAAAAAAGATACTAAGGGGCTAGGTCATGATACTAATGCTGTGGATACATGGTGGGAAAAATTATTTGATGGTCAGTTGAAGAATTTGGAAGTTAATAACAATTCAAACGGAAGTGTATCATTTGCAAAGAATGAAGAGAAAACAATGGATACTATGAGAAGATCGATGTCTCCGTTATATAAAATGTTTGTAAAGGGTGAAGGATTAGAAGGAACTGTTGGGAAGACAGACCATGTCAAAGCGGAACACATAGAAATATCTTCAAGTATGGCAATGGAACAGATGGAAATGTTAATTAAAAAGGAAACTGGACAAGACTTAAATGGGACTGGTAAACCTGATAAAGATAAGAAGAGGAAGGATAAATCATCTAAGATAGAGAAGAAAGAAAAGAAGGATAAGAAAGAGAAAAAGGAAAAGAAGCTGAAAGATCTAAAAGATAAGAAGAAGTCGAAGGATAGAGACGCGAAGAAAGAGAAGAGGGAAAAGAAGGACGACAAGAAGAAGAGTAAGAAGGAAGATACAAAGGGCATAGAATCAACAAAGAAAGATAAGAAATCAAGTACAGATAAGAAACGAAAGAGAGACAACAAAGAAGACATCACTTCAAAGAAACGTAAGGTGATATAGAAAGGGGTTTATTATAATTTATATAGTATTTTAGAATACTTTTGTATATTAATAGAGTAATTTGGAAATTTTTGCAATCTGGTTCTAAAAGTCAACTTAATTTTGTTCTCTCGTAATGCGCACCGGTTCCCATCACACGAATTGACAACCATTTGATCTTTAACGAAATGAATACACTAGAAACAACAACAACAACAGACACAGATAGCAAATGGAAACGCTTCTGGTTGTTTTCATAGTGCTGGCGGTACGATATGTGATACTGATTTATATCGTCTGGTGTGCTTTGATCTATGTTCTAAAAAATCGATATCCAATAATATTTGGAGTTTTTACAACGGTATTAGGAGTTGTAATCCTAACAATAATATTCAAACCCAAGAAGCCAAAACCAAGAAGAATCAACCAATCGCGATTCAAGTTCACATATCCATCGGAATGGGAATCACAATTACAATTGTTGAAGTCAGATGAAGCCCAATTGAATCTGCCCATTTTTAGTGAATCATTCTTGATATCAGAAACATTCGAAGAATTGATTAATTTAATTATAGGAGAATTCATTAACAAATGGTATTCAGAAATCACATCATCACCATTAGTCACCGATTCTATAAAGATTGAACTCAAATATGTTATACGGAATTTAAAAGATAGACTACAAAGTATCGATTTCGCCAAAGTTATGGTTACTAGTATTCTTCCCATTGTACAAGATCATTTCCAATCATATCTCCATGCTGAAGAACTCGTAAAATCAAAATCATATTCACCCAAACAAGATTCTTCAGAATTTCATACGGCAGTTGCCAATGCGTATAAACGTGGGAAATTACATCGAGCCGTAACCATTTCCAATAATATTCAAGCAAACATTAACGAAAAGAAATATCTCCGAAATAAAGTAAATTCATTCTTACCATATTTGTTATCTGAGAATGAGAAGGATAATGAAATTGGAGTCACCTTAGTCACTGAGATTTTGGCTTGTACTGTTCTTTGTAATGTTATTAATTTAGTAACTGAAAGTGATTTTTATAACTTGATGATTGTGAAATTGATAGGTGACAACTTAAGAAGACGAGATCAAGTTAAGAAATTAAGAGCTGCATTAGAAGAGCACACACAGGGAGGAAATAAACGTCGTCAATTGCAAAGAAATCAACTTGACTCATCGGGAGCGGAAGATGTTGTGCAAATATTACTGGATTCAATAGATGCAAGTGATGACTTGGAAAGTTTATTAGTGCTTGAAGATTCTATTCTTCAGATAGATGATCCAATAGCTAGAATCCAATTAAAACGAAAATTAAATCAAAAGAAAGAATTATTCTCCAATAAGCAATCCACTATGAAATTGATTGAAATCCTCAACAATCCAGCTTCATTAAAGGTTTTTAAAACATGTATGATCGATAGTGGTAGAAGTAAAATTCTTGATTTTTGGTTAGCTGTGGAAGCCATAAAGGCGCCATTGGAGCAGAATGACATTCAAGAGGAAAATAATTTATCACTTTCTTTGGAATATACTAGCTTTGATGATATCAAGAGAATTACCGATATGTACATATTGCCCGGTTATATCACATTAGATGAATCAAACAAGAAAACACTTCTAGAACTAACTAACCTGCCACCTGGTGAATCTAGAATCAAATTATATCAAAAGGCGAGAGGGTTGCTATTCAGACGTCAACATGAAGTATTCGAAGACATGGAGAGTCGCGATTTTGAATTATTTAAGAGCTCTGATTTATATATGAAACAATTACAAGCCAACAAACAAGAACCAGATGTCAACCCCGAGATTATATATGCTGTTGAGAATGCATTTTCAGAAATTATGAATACTTCCAATTCCACAACTGAGCCCACTCAATCACGAACCACGCTTAATGAGAGTTCGAGTATTGATGATCTTTTGACTATGAGAAAAGATTCCTCGACAATATTTGGCCATGATGATGATAGTTCAGGAAATCGGAATTCTCGTTTATTTGATAGTGATGATTCCGATATTGATGATGATACAAGTGATTCCATAAGTTATGGCGAACTGCTGGAAATGAATAAATTTGGTGGAGATGATCTGGAGGTTCAATTAGCGGGACCGGGAAATCTTAATCTAGCTGAAGAGATACCTAAATTAACAGAGGAAGTTGAGAATCTTCATGAACAATTAGCCGTGTTGGAACCACTTATTAGAAAAGCGGAATTGAGTAATAATATATCCCAATTGAAAGTTTTAAGGAAATCTAAAATCGCCTTAGTTCGAGAAGTTAATTTTAAAGAATTGCAAAAGCAACAATATATCGTTCAAGAAAATGATAATAGTTTATATGGGAAATCTCGAGTTTGTATTCAATCATACATCAGTGGAAATGAGAATGGTAAAGAATTTATTCTTTATATTATTGAAGTTCAGAAATTTTCTAATGATGATCCAAATATTACAACTGCAGGTTGGGTGGTTGCAAGACGATATAGTCAATTTTATAGATTACATCAATATCTCAAATGGAAATATCCTACTGGGGTTGCAAATTTGAAGTTCCCAAAGAGATCTATGCTGGTTTTGAAATTTCAACAAAGACAAGTGGTTGAAATTCGTCAAAATGCTTTAGAAGAGTATTTGCAACAACTCATAAGAATACCTGAAGTATGTTCAGATAAAGCATTTAGATCATTTTTATCTTCAGAAAACTTTAATTTGAGAAAGAATCAACCGTTTGGAGATGCTATTAAACAAACGAAGGAAAATGCGGAAATGTTAGCTAATAAATGGTACAAAGGGATTTCAAACATGTTCTTAACTGTTTCTCCAAAAGAGTCCGGATCCTGCCGAGTCAATGATAATCCTATAACCGATTCACAAATAATGGAGAATATCAAGGATATGGAACGAGAATTGAAACAATTTGATGAAAGTTCAATGACAAAGACAACCATGTTTGTAAAACCGATTTGTGATTTATTAATTACTGTATTCAGATTACATAATTCTAGAAGTTGGCTAAGAGGAAGAGCATTAGTTGTTATATTACAACAATTGTTTGGAACGACTATTGAAAAGAAAGTATATGAACAAGTTGAGATTCAATTGAAAACAGAAGAGAATATTTTAGATTTATTTATAACGTTGAAGAATATTTTATTTCCCAATGGGAAATTCAAGGATCCTCCGGCTTTAAGAACACTCTATCAACAATCTAATACAAGGCAGGAAGCTAGGATATTATTTGAAGCATTTATGGATGAAACTTGTTCAAAGATTTTTGGAACTTCAAATACCAAATTTGCATCAAATAGATTATTTAGAATGATTCAGAATGATTATCTTAATCGACATTTGATATTTGAAATATTAGATGAATTATTGGGTGAGATCTTTCCCGAGATAAGTTAATAGTGTTCTTATATTCTTTTAATACCATGTCATTGTATTTCAAACTCTCTATCTGATAAATCCATTTTGTAAAAAAATTTGCAATCATTTAATTAAAAATTTTGTGGCTGTGGGGCTGTAAATTAAGAGGAGACTTTTTTTTCTTGTTTCAGTTGTAAACTATCAACCCCTAATTCACCCTGCGTGTGTCCTTTTCGATTCTTAAATACACTTGATCTCTTGAATTGATGATATCTTTTTTTAGGGTTAATGTAATAGCACACTCCATAGATTGTGATTATACCAGCAAAACACATCCTTAACGTTGGCTGCTAATTATTTAATCGCTTGTCAAATTTCCGTTGTTAAATTCGTAAAATAAAAAAAATAAAATTAATAAAATAATAATTTTTTAATTATAGAATTTTTCTTTTTTTGTGTCGATTGCCGATTTCGATTTATTCTTTCTCAAATTTTTATCAACACTTGATTTTTTAATTAATTGTTAGTTAATTCTCCTTTCATTAAACACAATGTCAGTTTCAAAGTCAGATCCAAACAATCCGCCTAAAGTTCCAAAAGGATGGTTAGCTAAATTCGACGACACTTACAAAACATGGTATTACGTTAATCTCGACACCAAAAAATCCCAATGGGAGGCACCAGAAGGCACCACCTGGGGAGAAGAATCAAGTCCAGAAGATATCCCACCTCCAGCATACAGTCCATCCCAATCCTCCTCCATCGATCGTAAACAACCAGAAATCCCACGCCCACAAGCCCAACAAAGTAGCAGTTACCAAAGAACTCCGCCTTCTGCGCCTGCTGCTGCGGGTGGCAATGGAAGATCATATCAACCACAACCAGCACCTCAACCAGGATATGGAGGTGGATACCCTCCACAAGCGGGATACCCTCCACATCCAGCATATGGAGGATACCCACCACAACCAGGATATGGTTACCCTCCACAACCGGGATACGGATATCCACCACAACCGGGATATGGATATCCTCCACAACAACAACAGGTGCAACAAGGTAGAAATAGTAAAATGAGTGGGGCTGGAGGTATGGCTCTTGGTGTAGGTGGTGGTTTATTAGGTGGTATGCTTTTAGGTTCAGCTTTGAATAGTTATGGAGAACATGAACAAATGGAAGGATATCAAGATGGATACCAAGATGGGTATGCCGATGGTGGTGATTTTGGTGGAGGTGATTTCGGGGGAGGTGATTTTGGAGGTGATTTCTAAGAGTGATAATGGATTGGTTTGACTTTTTAGAGATTGTTTATAGTGTATAGATGTTTATTTAGATGAAGTGTATAGAATACAGTGTAGATTCATGGTATGATCACGTGATGCTGGTGATTAACTTCCAATTTTTTTTTTCTAACCAACCAAACATTGAGAATTTGTAAAAATTGCGCTTCAAAAGAATTTTTCAAGCATTCAGAGTGAAGGACTTACAAAACACACAGGGCTAAGACACTAAGAAATAATGAGAGTTACAAGAGTATTGAGACAATCTAAGGAACTTTTAGTCAGAGCCACCTCCGGATATCCAACTGGTTTAACTGGTTTATACCAACATCCAAACCCAAGACCAGTTTTAATTGAATTATATAACCAAACATTAGACTTTGTCGGAAAGAACTTCCCAAAAGAATCAGTATATAGACAATCGGTGGAAGCTTTGACTAAGAACCGATTAAAGGCTGTTGAAGAAAATGAAATTACTGAAAAGATAGAAAATGAAATTGGTAGTGGTTTGATTGAAGAAGTTGTTATTCAAGCTCATGATGAACTTGTTTTGGCTCGTGAATTATCAGGATTGAAATGTTGGGAAGAATTGGAAGAAAAACCATTGGATGACCAATGGGTTTACTTTGGTAAGAAGATTTAAAGTTGGACAAATCTTTTTGTTTTAGTTCATTGCATTTGTTATTTGCATGATATTGTGTGAATATTGTATATTTCATTTATTTATAACGTTTAATATAAAGAAACGAACAAGGAAAATATCGAAGCTTGTCTAATAGCTGACGCAAGTGGATTATTACCAATAGAGTATCAAAACTATTGTAGTATATTATTGAAGAGTGAGTGTTATATAATATATATCACAAATACCTAACTATCTACTCTCAATCTCTCAGCCTCTCTCTCTCTTCCAACCAGTCTTCTTTAATAGAGAAATAAAACGGTGTATGTCAAAATAGTAAAAAAAAGGAAAACCATTTAGCTTGTATTAAGGTGGAGTATACTGTTGATCTTGATATGAGCTGGTCAATTTTTGCTTTAACAACAATTATTTTTGAAACCCATACCATTATTGCTATTCTTAGAAACATCTATTCCACCGGAAGTATTACCTTGAGGAATAACATCATCTACATGTTTTTCTTGAATGATACCTGCTAATTCATAAAAGATAGAATCAACATTTTCATTAGTTTTCGCACTTGATTCTAAAAATGGTACACCCAATTCAGCAGCTAATTCTTGACCTTGTTCTTTACTAACTTGTCTATTGACTTCATCATCACATTTATTACCAACCAAGAATATTTGAGCATCTTCATTAGCATGTTGAGTTACTGTTTGAAACCAATTTTTAACATTATCAAAGGTTCTAGAATCAGTGACATCATATATTAAAACAATACCCATTGCTCCTCTGTAATAAGCAGTAGTAATTGTTCTAAATCTTTCCTGTCCTGCAGTATCCCAAACTTGTAATTTGATTTTCTTACCTTTACTTTCAATTGTTCTAATTTTAAAATCAATACCAATTGTTGTAATAAATGATGGATTAAATTTATCTTCTACAAATCTTAATAATAAACAAGATTTACCAACACCTGAATCTCCAACTAATAACAACTTCATAATCATATCATATGCTCTGGATGGAGCTCCTCCTCTTGTACTCATGATTGTTTCTATTCTATCTGTTTGTTTAGTTATGGTGATGATAGAGATAATTACGTGCGTGTTTCTTTTAATATAAGAATTTAATTTCGTTTACCTTTTTTCCGTGAAACTTGATTATTTCATTGTCTTTGCTGTGCCTTAGTAAAGTAGACACAAAATCTCTCCAAAAATTAAACGTGTAAAAATTTATGAATTTAATATGAATTGGTAAGATAGTTTAGCTTAAACTGATAGAATGATTTCATATTCAGTTTCGTGTCAAATTGATAGACTTTCGTCCTTGAGAGAATAATAGAGCAGGGTTATAGCAATTGGCCATAGGCTCGTGCAGTGCGTCATTGCAAATGGTAGTGTACTTTGAACCATATATCAAACCACGACAACCACAATAGACAATAAGCCTACACTTCAAATAGAATGAGATCGCCTCTCGGATTGTCAGGGTTACTGTATATATATACTTGTATTCGATTGTATTAAAACTATCTATTAATTTTTAACTTTTCTAAACTTAGAAATATTCAGCATTGATTTCTACGGAAGATGCGGCATATGGAATATCAAATGCAGTCATAACTTCGGGATGTAAAACACCAATATCACCAATGTGAATGTCTTCGCCATTTTCTTGAGATCTGAAAAAGACTTTAGCACCTCTACCTGGGAAGAAAGTTGGATTTTCCTTATCTTCTTCAATCCAATAACCTCTACCTTTTTGTTCTCTTGGGTTCTCTAACCAAGAAGTTCTCATAGTTTGCATAATCTTACCTAATAAACCTTGAACAAATTCAAAACCAGAGGTCTTACCGGCATAAACAGCACACCAGTTACGTTGATTATAAGCTTGTCTTTCTAAATATTGGTTCTTTAAAACAATATCACCAGTTTCAAAAACTTTGATTGGTAATGAGTGTTTTCTGTTTTCTTTAATAGTCTTTAAAATACCTGGTACTAAAGTGGTTCTAACAACTTGATATTCAATAGTCTTTGGGTTTTCTAACTTAACAGCAGTATTTCCTAAATCTTTTTGTCTCAAAAACTTGAAGTTTTCATCATGTGAACATAAAGTCAATGGTAAAACTTCAGAATAACCAGCCTGAGCAGATGCTAAACGTAAAATATCAGAAACTTTATTAATTGGTAATGGAGCAGCTACTAAATTATCACTTTGTGGTTTAGTCTTTTTTAAGTTATTATAACCATAACCAATTGCAGCATCTTCCATAATATCACATTCATGTAAAACATCAGATCTTGTTATTGGGATACTGACTTCAATGACACCTTCATCAGTCTTGGAAGTAGTCGCATCCAAAGCCATTCTCTTCAATAATTTGGCAATTTGTTCACCAGAATAATCTAATCCGACACACGAGTTTATGTAAGAAATATTGGCTTTAGCAATTCTTGGTACAATGTTTGGAGTTATACGAGTTTCACCATTATGTTCAGAAATAATATCAAGTGGTTCAATTTCAAATGGAGTTTTACAATAACGGGAAAACATGGCAACAATTTGATTGATAACAATTTCAGTCTTGGTCTTATCAGTACCAGTGACATCAATCCAAACATTCTTGGTGTTTAAAGTAATCTTAGAATGATCGGAATTAATAATTGGTGGCATGGAGGCAACAGTTCTATTAGCATCAAGCATGACTGGATATACTGGAGAATCTCTAATAATATGTAAATATTTACCAAGATTCTTATCTTTTTCATAAAATTCCATTAATTCATGACCATTCATTTCCTTATCTTGATTTAAAGGTTTGAATTTAATATCTTCTGGTTTTAAACCTTCATAAGTAAATGGACCTTGTAAAGTATCCAAATCGTGAGTACCAATGGCAACTAAGGTTCTATTACGACATAAATTGGTATGTAATTTATCTTGGAAAGCAATGAATGAATCATAAGTTCTTTGATCAAAGGTAACATTTCTTAAAATGGCAGATGCAGCATATTGACGAACTGGGAAAGTTGATTCCTTGATGGTCAATGAGGTAGCTGGCTTAACTGGATTTAAGGTATATTGTGGTGCGTCTGAATTACCCAAGAATTCATTCAAGGCTTGTGCAATACCTTCAATACATAACATATCATATCTGTTAGCTGGAACTTCAATCTTTAAGTGAGGTCTTTCATCACCTTGACATTCATCAGTGTTGTCTTCATCAAGTTCAATACCGAAATCGAAACATAACTCGTCGAATTCTTCAGTGGTGTATGATCTTCCTAATAATTTGTAGAGATCTTCTTTATCACAAGAAACAGTTGGCATTGTTGGTAGGCGTTGTTATCTATTGATTGATGAAATCAAGCTGGTTGTAAACTTTTTGAGTCACAGTGAAAAAATTGAAAAAAAAAAAATCTTTACAACCACCGGTATACGATTTACACGATTTAGAAAATATTAAGTATATTACAGTACTAACCATCACAATATCCCACAACATACACATAAACTACTCCTTCTTGTTTGCCTTTGAATCCTCTTCTAAGTCTTCATTAAGTTTAAGCTCTCTACGCTTAGAATCAACTTCCTTTCGTATTTGTTCCATGTCATTGGTGTTTCCACTATCTGCTAAATTCTCTATTTCTTTTACTTCTTGAGCCAAAGCCTCTACATCAAACATGGCATCCGGAACCACATATTCTTCAGACCCTCTAACTGGACTCCCTTCCCTACTGCTACTAGCAGCACGCTGTTCAGGCTTTCCATAAATCTCCCACCATTCTTTATTCTTTGGTTTGAACCATTTCTTCCAGCCTTTAGGCTCAACATTTTGACGTTTTTCTTTCTCCATCTTCGCTCTAGCTTCATCGAATTCATGAATTAATTGACGCTGTCTTTCCGTTTGTTCTGGATCAGCTTCTTCGATTTCCGCGAATTCTTCACTCAACACTTCCCAATTACATCTTTTCAAAATACGGGGGATTTCTTTTCTGTATGACATGTGACCTTCTACCAAATCTGTACAATCAATATTTTCAACGCCATGAACCCTTTTCAATGGGGATAATCCTGCAACTTTCAGTATCCCACCACCTGTAGCACGGAAAAGATATCCCAAAATCCAATCTTTCTTGGAATATCCATTTATAAATCTCCCACTAACAACTGATCTAGCTTGTGCCAATTGATCTACCTTAATCGAGATTGGTGAACCTAATAAAATAACATTTTCAATTAATCCATATCCACCTCTTCTTTCTAATTCAATTAAACATGAATAAATTAATCTTGCCCCTAATGAAAATCCGACTAACGTAATTGGTCTAACTCCGACATTTCCATTAATAAGTGTTTCAGCAAGGATTTTCCCAGCCTTCCATGCCCTATCTAAGGAGACATTCCAAGGATTATCAATCAAATAGGTTAATTTGGAAAGTACCATAGGAATTTGAATGGCCGACATTAATGCAGTTAACACAGTCGCACCCAAGATTTGTTGAATAGAAGTACTCAAAGCTTCACTTGCCAAAATACCAATCGTTTGACCCATAGATTGCAACATTTCTGGCTCCCACAATAAAGAAAATAAATCTCCCATTACTGGATCAACCGTGGAAAATGGAAGTCTAACATCATCCGCTTGACCATTCATCCATCCACTGACTGTAATCAACAAATTGGCTCTTTTATTATCATGCAATGGTTTTAATTCAAATGTATGAACATCACCAGCACGTCTTGCGCCTGCTTGTGATCCGAATTTGGCGCCAAATGCAATACCAGTGGTTGTGATAATGGTTCCTCCACCAACTCCTGCCAAGAACCCACTTGTACCTGTTATACCTACCGTTGTTAAACCGGCAGCAAGACCGGCTCCAATCACTGGTGCTAAAAGACCTGCTGATAGACCCAAGATTAATGAACCACCTATTGTTGCTAAACCTATATAGGCTAATCTCTTTTTTCTATTTTTCTGAATTTGTTTTTGAACAACCAGTTGATCGTTTAATAGTTCATCATTGTTTTCAATTGTCTTTTGTTTAGTTTCCATTTCCAAACATTCAATTAATCGTCTTTCAAATTGACGGATTTCTATGGGTGTAATATTTATAGTTTTGGCAAATTTCATTAATAGGGTCCTTGAACGAGCATCGTAATATCCGTCACTTAGTAGTACCAAGAATAAATCACATATTATAACCCATCTTAAATCGAAATCTTCATCTAGACATTGTTGGTTGGCTTCAACGTTTGCTTTCATCCCGACTTCTATCAAACTTCTAGATAAGTCGTTGACTTCCAATCCATGTTTACTTAAATTCTCAATCATTGTCATTTCTGGACCAGCAACTTTCAAATGATCATATAATTTTGACATAACATACATTGTCCAATTAGAAAAATTCTTTTGCCCTACACTGAGTGATTTTGCTAATGTAGACGATGTTCCAAATTGAATCTTGGCCAATTCTGTAGCCATATCTACTGTCAATAATTTTGCTATACCGATATAGGCAAATTTTTGAGATTCAGTCAACATACTTCGTATTTCTTCCAATGTTTCACCGGAATCCATATTATCATCATCGTCATATTCGGAATCAGATTCCTCTACTTCATATTCAAGATCTACCTTTTCATATTTTGCCGGTTCGGAATGTTTTCGTTTCCCACGAGATCGAAATAAGAAATCTGTCTTTGCATCCAATGCTGCATATTTTGAAACTTGTTCTTCAGTATCTATTTTGGTATATCCAAAGTTATTCATGACATTTTCAAAGAAATCTTTCCCCGATTTTGAAGTGATTTCCAATTGTCCCTTTTCATTATAATAATCAAGGTCAGAAATTGTTTTCATATCTTTCCAATTTGTACTTGAATTAAAGAAATCTTCCTCTTCAACTTCTGGAATCAATTTGATTTCTTTGTTATTTAAATCTATCTTGTGAGATTCATTCTCTTCCTCGATTTTGCTTCGAGTTTCAATTGAGTTCCGTTTTGATGATGATACAACTCTTACTTGTGTCATTGACGACCGAGATGGGGCTGAAGATGATATGGGAGATAAATTAAATTCAACATAAGAATCGTTTCCTTCTCCATTTTGTTCTGTTTCTATATTAAATTCTTCTTGTAATTCAGGAGTAGGAACTGTTGGTGTATGCGGTAGATTCGGTAGATGAATGGCCAAAGTTCTGTTATTATATTTATGTCCATCAAATAAATGTCGTCTAAACAGGTCACTAGAACAAGTAAATTCTTCACTATAGAAAGGAGTTGAACCCCTTGTCGAATTCTGCAGTGATTCTGTGTCTCTTGACGAACTCATTGTATGCTTTAAGGTTTAAAAGAGACAATAAAATATACATACAAGTAACCTGTCAGGGGAACTTTAAAAAAAATTGATAAACGAGAAGTCATAACAAGTGTGGCAGCAGAAAAAAAAAGAATCAACCGTTTTCTATCGCGGCTTGTCATCACGAGACCTGAAAGAAACGTGTTTAAACGGACATCAAAAAACCATTGGGGACAGTCGAGTCCCCAATAAGTAGGAACATCCTATAAGGGTTATAAAAATTCAAAGGAAATTACATAAGAATTGAACATTGGGATGTTTGCAACATGGTTTTACTCAAATCGTTAATGGCCAATATGACCTACGCAGAGTCCAGGAATATGTTGCTACGAATTATAGTGGCCGAGCTGCAACACAAGCTTTCACTCCCCTAGGGGTGCTTCCACTCATGCGAGCTCAAGACCAATCCGCTTGCTCTACAATCTGTCGACGGAACTACCCTGCTTAAGACCATAACGGTAACGACATATACCCCAATACCAATCCAAATCCAAATTAACCTAGCCTCACATATACAAACCGCTCAACCCCCCGTAGGGAGGACCAGCTGTATAAAATGAAACGTTAAAACAGCTAAAGTGAACTGTCTCTCCCTAAGAATCAACAAAATGGAATTGGCATAGGATAAATATGTACATCAAGCTTGCTTCTCGTGCGCCGAACTGCTAAGGAAAACATCTACAGCAGAATACAAAGAACCACAAGTGATTTACTTCATATCCAAGCTGAGAGCCCACCTTAACACAGACTGATGATAATTAGTTAAAGAAAGAAGAAAATAAAAACATAAACGAAAATTTTTTCTGTCTCAGTCTTCATTTTATAGCTTCTGTAAAATTTCCATCGCACTAAATTTTTCACGGAGCAGCAAGAAAAATAAGGGATTACCCGCATATTAAAGACCTCATCTTATAGGGCATCTCATCTCATCTCAAGAAGTATCAATTAATACACAACAAGCAAAGCAACTATGAATAGAGACAGAAGATCCAAGAAGCGAGCCGCTGCCTCAACAGACAGCAATGAAACAGGATCAAGTGATATCCTTCCGTTCACATCAGATGATTGTATGGAACCCACCAAAATCATGGATTTATTCGAAGTATGTTTCAAAAACGTCCTCGATTCTCCTGAGTTACAAGAGCATATTCAAGTAGTGAAAGGAGATTTATATAATCGAGATTATCTTTCTGCATTTAATAATGACGATAAAAGATTCGCTTATGCATCGCGTTGGACACCAGCTAGGGCATTGGCATATACTTCGCTTTTCGCATCTTTGGAACCAATTAAAGAATTAATGGAAGATCCTGAGTCTAAGAAATCAGTCTTATGCGTTGGCGGCGGAGCATCTTCAGAATTGGTAGGGTTGGCAGCAGTGTTCGCTAGATTAAAGGAATACAATTCCGGCTCTGCCTCAGAACTCAATATTAAGTTGATCGATATCGCAGATTGGTCATTGGTTGTGAATAATTTAACATCGTATATGAAAAGCAATTGGGTATATCATCAAGAAAAGCTCAATTCTGAATTCGTTTGTGGAGATGTCTTGACTGTCAATCCAGATTCCCTCGGTCTCGAAACTCTTGATTTAGTTACGCTCTTATTCACAACAAATGAATTGTTTGCAGAAAAGAGAAAAGAAACTATAAGACTCCTTCAATTATTGAATTCAAGATGTAAACAGGGAAGTCTTTTGTTAATAGCAGAAAGTGCAGGTTCATACTCACATATCACGATTGGAGAGAGGCGGTTCCCAGTCCAATTTTTAATAGATACAGTATTAATAGGCAAGCCGGGTGAAAGTAACGGAGCGTGGGAAATAGTTCAACAAAGCGAAAGTTGTTGGTATAGAATAAATCAAAAAGAAGTGGAATATCCTATGAAATTGGAGAATATGAGATTCTTTTATAGACTTTATAGAAAGAACTAGAGGAGCCTATTTCGGTAATCTATTTATTTCGTCAACAAACTTGGATTGCAAGGTTTTCAAAATTTGAAGCTTATATTCCATCTCCGCATCCAAAGATTTTATATGATTTAATGCATAATATAGCTCTAATACGAGCTTCCTTCTTTTGGAAAGCAGTTTTATCCTTTCGTCATCATTTGTATTTCTGGTTGACCTTAGTTGGTTTGCAATTTTCTTTGCTTCTACAATTAGGTTGTCGGGCAACATGCGTGAAAATTCAGCGAATCTAATCCCATACCCAATAGTTTCTACCTTTCCCTTAACCAATTGATATTTCATTTGAAGTTGTCCCTCTGATTCCCCGATTTCCATATGTGAAGAGACTACACATGATTTATTACTTAAAATATCAGCAACTTCCCTGAAATGGGTCGAAGTGAATACAATCGCTCCCGAAGTTATGAAATATTCAAGTATAGCTAAACATATTGAAAACCCGTCGGTGAAATTGGACCCTCTTCCTAATTCGTCAATGATTACCAAACTTTTATCATTAACCGCCTTTAAAATCATGGCTATTTCTGTCATTTCCTTAGAGAACAGCGATGCATTCATCTCAGTATTATCAGAAGATATACGGGTGTATAGGCTCTCAAAGATTGGTAGTACCGCGTACTCAGCTGGTACAAAACATCCAATTTGTGCCATGATCACGATATATGCAATTTGTCGTAAATAAACCGATTTCCCACTCATATTTGCCCCAGTAATAATCTGAAATCGAGATATCTCATGTATGCACGAATAGTCATTGGGAACAAAATTTGAGATTGTTGTTTCTAACACTGGATGACGAGAATGGCGAACATTTACCTCTTTTCCAAACTCGGGACAGGTGTAGTCTCGTTTTTGCAAACTCACAAATTGGGCTAAGCAGCACAAGAAATCCAACGTCCCGATGGCTTCGGAAATCATAAAAAAGATGGGGACATAAGAAGCTACTTGTTCGTATAATTTCCCAATTATATGATTGTTTAAATTCGCAATCTCGGCTAATATACCGGTAAACCGTGAACTCTGTTTCATTAATTCAATTGTTGTACATTCTGTCATCTTCCTTTTCTTGATCCGATTTATGAAAATAGTTGGAAGTGATTGCATTGGCATTTTTCCCTCTTTTATTCGTAAATAGAATCCCCTTGAGCTTTCATACCTAAAATCGATTTCAAGACCATATTCATCACATAGCTTCAGAACAATTTGATTGGTTTCTTCTAGTAATGTTTCATGAACCCTTCTAGAGACATCTAAGAATCCATTCACTCCGGATTTAATTGCGTTGGCTTTTTGATTGGTTAATTCCAATGAATTCTTGGCCCATTGACAGGTGTCATAAATGTATTCCTTTATTGTGTTCAAAACAGTCTGAATATACTCGTGAGATACTATCGCCTTAATCTCGACCAATAAGTTGCTTTTTGCATAATCAAGGGATTTAACGATTTCAATGCAATTCTCTAAACACCCCTTGAATAGAATAAGATTGTTGAGTCGTTGATCTCGGTTAAACACAATCGCGTCTTCATCCATTTCAAGAAAAGCTCCCACGATCTTCTCCATGTCATGAAATTTCTTCAATTGCGTTCTAATAGATATCAAAATATCTTCATTGGAGATTAGCTCTTGTACCGTCTCTAGTCTTAGTTTTATGCTTGGAACGTCTGTGAGTGGCTGCAAAATGGATGCGCGTAAGATTCGTTTTCCCATCTTTGTTACACTATGATTGAGAAATGAAAATAATGACGTTCCTTTATCTGAAATACTATCAATAAGTTCTAAATCACGAATTGAAAAGGTATCAATAAGCATATTGGATTGACAATTATCAAACTTAAGTCTCAATTTATTATTCGTTCTAATAAGTTTTGAACTGATACAATACTCAAAACAAGCATTCGCTGCAGCTAGCGCAAGTTCATTTCCATTGCATTTCTCCTGCAAAACCACCTCGTCATATTCGCAATGAAGTTTTATGTTTGTGAACCCATTTGCTGTATTAAATTGTCTTAACTTCAATTGGACTTCTTTTATATTATCTGGGATATTGGACAGAACCACATATTTCAACTTATCAATTTGAGGATTCATATGAGCATCTGGAAGTAAAATAATACTTGGATCATGAACTTTTAGTTGATGTATAGTTCTTGAAAATGTCAGGGAATCACAAAAATTCAACAAGATCAATTCTACTGACTTTGTATTTAAAATTGCAAGTCCCATATCAGGAGTATCGGACCTCAGTCTGTACATTGACATTATCACCTCATACTTATCTTCAATCAGTGGTAATCTTCTTCGTTTGTTACTTATGCCATTCTCAGACATGGAGATGAAACCATATGCTTCACTTAAAGTAGACATCTTCACTTTGTTTATTGTATGTATACATAGAATTGTATAAACCTTTCAATGTGCTGCAAAAAAAAATTGGCAGCCAAAAAAATTGTATCAAATGTTCTAACTCAAACTACAGGTCTTTCCCAGTTCCAGATATTTAGGACAGTCTCCTTCGGGTGGGTGCACAGCGTTCTGTTGGCTTTCTTTCTTATCGCTACCTTGTTCTGTGCTATCAACTTCTTGAGTGGTGGCTTCGGATGCTTCTTTAGTCTGATTCTTCTTGGTTGTTTCTTCTTCTTCTTCACCTTGTTTCTTACTTTCGTCGATTTCAGTCTCTCCCAACTTCTTTGCCAACTCTTCCACTTCCTTATCCTCTTCTCTTTCCTTCAATGCCGCCTCTTCCTTCATTCTTTCTTCAATCTCGTCAATCTTTTCTTCCACGGTTTCTGGTACAGCATACTTAGCCTGTTCCTTTTCAACAAGTGCATCGAGCTCGTCCTTAAATCCCAACAACGAACAAATAGTTTCTGCCATTTCATCACAATCACCTAACAATACAATATCTGATTCTCTAGGATCGCTACTAAAATCACCCACGTTCTCGTTGTTAATCAAAACTCTCAATGCCCTTTTTCCAATATCTGAAGGTAATCCTCCAAATGGATAGACCGTTAAAGACGTGCCTGCAACTATGGCAACCTCTACATCTGCACAATCTTCCTCCCACATTTCAAAGAATCTGTCAGGAAGCCCTTCTCCAAAGAAAACAATGTCGGGCTTTACATAATTTTGACAAAGATCACAAGTAGGTATCCCGTCCCTATCTTTATCAGCCATGTATTCACGTAATGTTTCATTATCCATTTCCATATGACATTTTATACAATGGTTTGATGCAAATGATCCATGCGCTTCAACCATATATTGATCTTCAACACCTGCTAATCTTTCCAAAGTATCTATATTCTGCGTATAAACTCTCTTCAATAAATCTTTCTCTTGTAACAATTTAATAAAGAAATGAAATTTAGTGGGGGCATATTGTCCAGGGTATAATTCTTCTGCTAGGGTATAGAATGGTTTAGGATTCTGTTTGAAAAATCCGATATCAAATACTGCTTCTGGGAATGGTAAATCTAATTTTGCTAAGTTGGAATATAGCCCTGTGTCAGGGCTTCTAAAATCAGGGATACCAGCATTGGTTGAAACACCAGCTCCAGTAAAGAATGTAACCTTCTTTCCACTATTAATAGCATCAATTAAAGGTGTTAATCTTTTTTCAATGTTAGTTAGAGCCATATTGATTTTGTGTGATTTATACAATGTTCAATGAAACTTCAAGAAAGTAATTAGAGTGTATTAATTAATACGTTCAAAATATGGGGTCTAAAAAAAATAGGAGTGGATGATCCCTTTTTATGTGAAGAATCATATCTCACGACTTTTAAAGTTTCGTTAGAATGTTCAGGTTGTCATGTCAGGGTAGCAAACAAAAGTTTCTCAGACAAGTTATCCTCTTCCCTGCTACCCGTCAACAGTTTGTCACTATCCGCAACATGTCTAATCCAAGAGACAGCAGGAGTATTCCACACAGAAAGCAATTCAAGAACCAACGCCGAGTCAAATATACAATTCCACGAGGTCCAATCAATCGATCGATTTCTAAATGGATTACAGATACAGTTGAAACAATTGACGAAAATGATAGAGAATGCATCGAAATTGAAGTGAAGTTCGGCAAGATTCTTGATAAATCAACCCAATCTCGTGTTAACCTCCCAAAGGAATGTCTATTGCGCAAAGCTGGAAATAACATTAACTTTCAAATGGAAGTTCAACAATCAGATTGGCAGGAACTTCATGAATTGCTTGAGAACAAAACCAGAACAAACGATATTTCAAATAAGGTATTTTCGAGCACAACTGAAAATGCATACCATATAGGTCAAGGACAAAACGAACGGAGAGTAAGGATCTCTACCGACAATCTATCAGACCCGCCGGTATTTACGGCAGTGGAAAAGAAAAGGATCTCTGATCTATTTATTCATACCCCCTTTAATAGATATGATTTCCGAATTTCAATATCGTTGGAAATTCCTGAAGTTGAGATTGACTTGGAAAAGGTCACGAAGGAGCAAAAATCGTTTTTTACAAGATTCAAAAAGAGAACTAGTTGGAGGAAAGGCGATACACTATACGAATTTACGAGAGCATTGGAACCGAAAGAAGGCAAGACGAACAAGTGTGAGAAGTATGAAATTGAACTAGAGATGAACCCGGCTGCTATTCTAGATGCCATATCTAAGAAAGAGAGCATTGATGAAGTGGTTGATAATTTCATATTCGATGCAAGGCTGATTAATTATGCAGATGATAACGTAAACACCCGATGTGAAAACCAAACAAGTTCTGCTCGATCCGATCATGTAAAAAAAGGTAATTATAGATAAAGTTCCCCATTACCATGAGCTTTACTTTTCGGAGCTTCTTCTATATCATAGAATTTTAGAACATTTAGAGCTAGCCAATGATGTATTGCTAAACGTCTTCCAATCGGATATCAATTCATAGGTCGATATTCCCACTAGCTGAAGGCGATTCATTCGCCACAAGCTCGGCTTCTATTCCGCATATTGCTAGACGAGAGATAAAACAAGAGAGTAATCATAGCAAGTTAAACTGAACAAGAGAATGTGGTTCTATTATATTACAATCTTCCTATTATCTTTGCAGCGCAAATAGCTTGCTATTTTTGAGTTCTTGAAGATTTTAATTACCCTTATAAATTTACAAATTACATCATTCCTGTTGACGCATCACTCCAGTGACTTATTTTTAATTTAACTAAATTAGATCATATACCGCTACAACATCAAAATCTTACTATCTCTAATAAACTAATACTATACTCACATTAATGACTTACTCAATTCCTTTAAATCAAAATCCCACTTCAAATCCTCTTTAAAAACGTTCAAAACTCCAACATATTCCTTTATATACACCCCATGATATAAATCCTCAACCATTGTCCTAATCTTATACTCAAGCGCAACCAAATCATCCTCTAGGGCAGTCGAATCATCCTGCGCTTCAAGTAAAAGATTGAATTGAGATATCAAATCATGGATTTCATGGGCTGTTTTGGTGTAGTTGAATATAATCTCCAAGAGATTATAGATATGGCTGATATAAGTTTCACCTGATTTCTTACCCCTGCTTTGATCATCCAAGATTTTCGATTTTGTGATTGATGTAAGATATGATTGATGAAGGTTTATAATTTCATCGATTGTTAGGACATTAACGTTAAATTTCGGTTCTGGGAATGGATGCGGTATATCTGGGAATCCTCGATTTAATAATAAATCTTCATTTTTTTGATTTTTGAATAATTTATCAATAATGAACTGTTTAAAACTCTTTTCAATAATTGAGAAGGATATATATTCGATAATCTTATTCAACATCTTATTCATATTAAATTGTGTTCCCATAATCGTTCGAATCCATTTCTTGATCTTTGTCTTGTCTTTATTACCTATTGATTTATGTAATTGAGTAAATGATCTATAAGTTTCATTCAACAAATAACTCATATGTTTCAACTTCCATAAGAAATGGAATATTTTCAAATAGTTAACCATTTGAGATTCAATTAAAAAATTCAAACTCAATTCATCAATTCTATATTCAATGGTAAACACTTCCCAAGCAATTGATTCTTCCATGTTTAAGAAACGGGCGTTTAATCGGTTACAAATTTCTAAATCTTGAATATTTGACAATTTAGTTGCAGAATGAAGAATCTCAAGTAAGTGATTGGATTTTATATGGGTGTTAAGTTGGTGGAACAATGGGTTAGATTCTATGATTAAAGATTCTATGAAATGATTGTCATACATCAAATAGAATCTTTTGAAATTTGTGAGGTGATATAAGAACTTATTTGTACCATGGATGATTTCGGTGAAATAATTTAGGATTGCGGTATATTGGGAATTTATCATATCTTTGAATTGTTCTTGTGACATGGATGATAATCCTTGGTTTTCGACATAGATTATATTGGAATACTTCGTATGAAATTGAAGTAACCATCGTAATTCTTGACAATATTTATTTAGGAAAATAATTGTTTTACCAATTTGAAATATCTTTTCACTTAATGGTAAGAAACTCGGGATTTTGGATTTATCAAATTGAATAATTTTATTAAATTCATTTTCGTCAGTATTAAATGAAATGAAAAACTCTTGATGCTCATCCACAAGTTCACCCTTAAGTATCCAATGTTCAATAATATTATAATAATTCTTTACGATTTCATCAAAGAAGAATTGTGTCAATTCTTGAATTAACAAATCATCCGATTTCGTAAATTTGTAAATTCTGCATAAAAAATCATATCCATTCACTTCATCAAGTCTGATTAATAACTTATACAATATTCTTAACTTGAATTGCCAAGCTGTTAATCTCTGATCAACAAACAAAATCGTTGGAGGTTTTGTTGTAAATAATTCGTTCACATCATTGGCATATTCACTCAACTTAATTTCCACAAGGGTCACAAATGCATTTTTAATAGCTGAACCTAGACTTCCTCTATACTTATCCACCAACTCACGACTATCTCTGTATGACATTGCCAATTGGAAAATTTGCGTTAGGAGGGAAATATAACAATCATTAATTTCTGATGGGATTTCAATTTGATGGTTGTTACCAAATTTGAATAATTTAGAATCAAGACCTAAGAGGGTATATGATAAATATTTCAATATCAAATCTTCATCTAATGTGTTATAATATGGTTTTATAAGTTCATTCAAGGGCATAGGAATATCGGTAATTGTATCATTATGGGAAAAGCTTTGCTCGGGAAGTATATTATGTGACAGGTGCAGTTGCAGTTGTTGCTGATATGGATGAAAACGCAGTTGCTGATGATGAGGTGATGAGAAGGAACCTCTTGCACCCAAATGTCTTTGTAATAAGGGATCATCTTTATTTCTTAATTCATTAAAGAATACAAGATAATTACAAATTTGATCCATAGATTTACTCTTAGATAATGAACTCAATATATTCTGAAAAATTGACCATTCTGAAGTTAAACCATTATTTAAGAAATGAGCCTTATATTCATTTATAACTGATTGTAAGTCATATGATTCTGGTTGGGTATTTAATATGATTGCCTGGAATTGTTCTGTAATGCTATTGATGAACTCTTCTCCATATTCTGACGGTATTAAAGATTTGACAAGCCGTTGACTGTATACTTTAATTAGCTGTATTTTATCAAGCGCCATAGCCTCTCCCTTTATGTCTTGCCTTTATCTTGATTGATAGGTGGTATTTACAGCAGTAAGAGAGATGAAAAATGATTGTTAATAAATTTGATTTGTTTTGATTTTCTTTTCGGCGTTTCGAAGTCGCGCCCTAAAATAAAAGGTGGATTGGTAGCACCGCCAAAATGGATCCTTAAGAAAATGAAACTATGGTGGTTTAGATTACAGTTCACACTTAAACTTAAGCTAATTTATCCTTTTAGGCAACGACAGTTTCGAGATTATTAGTGGCAGGATTTTACTCTATGTCGGATTATCAAATCATGAACGAAGTTTGTAGATTTTCAAGAAAAGAAAGAAATGAAAAATATTTTGATATTTTTGCAACCATTTTCCCAAAAACAAAATCCACACTTCATAAATTTTGGAAATATTGTACTAGAATTCTTTTGTGGTTGTTAGCTTTGATAGAAATTCACATACCCCTCTTTTCAAATACGCCTGAGTTTTATTTTG
>NW_026057221.1:0-58213 GCF_019202705.1 Hemisphaericaspora subhashii | reverse complement strand
TATTTCTGTATGTTAGTATGTATAAGAACTCAATAAACAGATTGTATATGAAAAAAAAACCCCTTTTTATTGTTAAAAGTATAAGGAAGAACATCTTATGACCTAGAATTTACAGTCTTGACATTTGGCTATATCTAACAAATTCCCCACATAAGGCACAACACATAATTCCATGGAATTGTTTCTAATGAAAGCAAAAAATACAAACCCTTTGCTCAACCACTTCGCATCAAGCTCTTGATCGCTCTTTCTGATAAGGTCACACCAACTAAAACAAAAAGATCTACCCAATCTACCATTGAATTTGCTTCACAGTTGAATCATTGTGGAATGTGTAAAACCACGCCTATTTGGTAATGTTATTTAAGATATACATCTTGACGAAAATCATATGACCTTAGAGCCATTGAAGCATAAGATTGAGAATGAAGGTCGTAAATGTAGAACAACATCTGATGCAATTGAGAAGATTAAAACTTGTAAAGTATGTTTAGCACTGAACGCAACACAAAGACCACATAATGCCGAGACCTTAAGAAAAGCCATAAGACCATTAGAACGAATACACATGGATACATTAGGACCAATACCTACCCAAACATTTCGATCAGGGAGTTAAGGGGCATTTTTTTTGAAATAATATACGATTTCCTTTATAGTTTGTAGTCGACCTTACGTGCAACGGGCTCTCTAACCAACAGATTAGACGTCAAAGTAAGTGTTAAAGACCATCAGATTATATATCGTATAAGCAACAATCAATTACTCAATTACGTTTTTAAATTTGACATCAAACTACCCTGACAACCAAAAGATGACTGACGACAATTGACCTCCATCTGAAATAAAACTATTTACGAGACATGACTACTCCCATGTATTGAAGAGTCTTGAACAGTTTCTCCATTATCTGAACTGGTTGAGAGACGAGTATAACACTTATTGTAAACTGAACGTGGATGGAATTAAAGACTTTGATCCAGCAGTACCATCAACGATCTACTCACTTAAGAATGCAATATTACTGATTTGTAGGTATTATAAAGGACTTCAAAAAGTGTTGCAGGATCCTGATCACTTTGACCCACGAAAGGATGTAGTCACAAATTTATATGTTGACCAACCGAACTTATATGTGTACTTAATCGAACTGTTCTGTGAAAAAATTGCTGTTGGAATTTATAGCAGCAAAATGAAAGTCCATGAGATCTATAATGAAGGTGGAAGAAACTTGAACTTGAACGATATCTACAAATATGTTATCTTGGTGTTCATTTTGAGTGAATCCTAATTTCTTGAAGATGCTAATAAAAGTAATAAGCCATTCATAACCGGATTGCTTTAAACCATATACAGCTTTATCCAATAACCAACATTTAGTATTATCTTTATTGTATCCTGGTGGTGGAAATACATAACTCGGGCTCTCATTTGTAAGTACTGCATTTAAATAAGCTGATTTAATATCAACGTGATGGATTATCATATTCTTCTCTACTGCAATGGCTGTTAATAATCTTATGGATGCTAAATCAATTACTGAGGCCAGGATCTTAGTCGGATCATAGTCCACTCCTTCTCTTTGTTCGAAACCCTGGACAACACATCTGGCTTTATAAGCATCCCCTTTCAAATAATCTTTCGTATAGGTAAACACCCGCCTTGTGGTTATAGGTTTAACTCCTTCTGGAATTGGAACTTCTTGGAATACTTTCATATCATTAAATTTTTGGGTTTCTGCCCGTTTTGCTTTCACCCAATTTGGTTCGTTTGAATCTTTCATTTCAGCAACTGTGTTAATACATGAGACTGGAACTGGGATTATATTAAATAAATCATTTTCCAACTTTGATTCTCTTCCTGAAGGAATATACAAGTTTGTAATTCACTGGGTTGTGGAGTCAAGAATTAGTGGAATTACCCATTCATTTACGAGCTGCAGGTTTTAATACATATATTTTTTCCAAATTATATTTTAGAGATCTTCATCAGGCAATGACTAAGTCGGATGTGAAATACTTAACTTCCAGAATCAAACTGCTGTTTTTCAAAGGCATTGGAGAGGATATCTTCACATCATTGAATATACAAGGGGGTTTTGACCACCTCAGCCTGGGCAAGCAGCAAGCTCAATATGTTTGGCATACTCTTACGAACGATAATGATTGGAATTTTCGAATCTTTGGGCATACGTTCCAGGAATTTGTGAACACAATGGCAGACTCATATCAAGCTTCTCCGAACTACATTCTTACGATTCATTGGTACAAGTGCCTCACTGGTTTGACTAGTAACTATCAGGGTAAGGATATTTCTAGCATGGCTGCTGACAGTGATATTTTTACCCACACTGAGAAGGTCTATTTGGATGCCAGGTTTGGTTTAGTTGGCTCCACTTGACAATCGTGTACGACTCAGCCGTCGCATTTGCCTAATTCCGAATAGAGGGACTTCTTCAATTCACTCCCTTCTACTATTCTCCCTCCGTTATCTGGTGATATACCGGTGAATTTTTTCAACAGTCGTTCCAAGGAATTTAATCTTGAGGGTAAACAATGTGTCGTCACTGGGAGTTGGTCGAATCTTTGTGATTTGGATCCTGATAGTTGGGTTAAATTTTTGGCAAAAGGAAAACGCTGCTATCGATGCAGTTCACCGTCTCAACATTTTACCCATCACTCTGACCGCGAGTGTGAATTTTGTGGCCGCTATGTCTGGGTCAGCACGACACCTACCATGCTTATACGATATGTCTGGTTAGGAAGGTTACGATAACCTTTGCAAATGAAACCACGTGATTTCTTATTTGGACTGTCATCTTCAAAGAATTATAATTCGGTATTCCCCACGTCATCAACCAATTAGATGAAGACAATGAACGGAAATGCGATGAGCGTGAATTTTTATTAATCCATATATTGCAATTGGAAGGAACAATGGTACAGATTTTACGAATCATGCTGTGCACAAGAGTTATTTAGAACTCATAATGTCTTTCATGAAACGACTGTCGTTGGCAATTTTCATCAGAATGGATTGACAGGGTAGTACCAGTCAGGCCCATTATTGAACGTGGTTGAACTAATCCCAATCTTGCTATTAAAGAAACAACTTTGTCATTGTTAAAGTTATGGAATAATTATCACAGTGAACACATGATTGCCCATTTTCGATCTGACAATGCTGCTGAGATGCCATCAACTAGAGAATTATTAAGTTTAGGAATTAGAAGAGACACAATTGGTACATATACTCCTGCTTTGAATGGTACAGCCGACATCTTCTGTTTCGAATAAAATACATCTGCAGCAAACCCGCGTTCAAATACCTCTAAGGAACATGGAACGAAATTTAATACTGCTTTTAGACAGTAAAGTGGCCATATCTTGGTAAACCAACATATTTCATTGCTCTAGCTCTCCCACTTCCCTGAAAGGCAATGTTTGTGTATTTTTCGGATTATTATAATTATCCCTGGACATGACTATAATCCTTTGGTTGGGAATTTAAATAATATTCAACTAAATGCGTCCACTAGTCAAGGAATCATGTTTGGTGAAGGTATCAATAAGCATGCGTTGTCCAAAACTCAAACCTTGAAATGGAAGAATCAATTAACACCGTGAGACTTTATGCTCATAGACCAAGACCAGGACAGACAGTTACAGCTCATTTGACAGAGCTGAGAGCATTATATCTTTCTATTCCAGAATATGGCATCAAGATGGTTGGAGTCAAACAAATGGGTCGGGACGGCACTATGGGAACCATTTCCTCATATTTAGCCTCACTACCTGGAGCAACTTCAAGCATGTAGAACTTCAACTGAATTTTTCACACAACCAATCCAGCATTTGTTCTTCATTGCCAGCACAGTGTACGGATTTTGAATTCCCTAAATGCTAAAATTCCACAGTTTGATATTAACATAGATTCCATTGATTTTCGTATCTTCCATTTAAGCATCAATCTCACTTTGAATTTGATCTTAACAATTTCGATCTACTATAGACGGAGGCCAATTGTACCATGAACGATTATATCCAGACGTGGGAATCTGAATAACAAGATGGTTATACCCTTACCACTGAAAGTGATCTTAACAAGCAAGCTATTTCATTACCAAATATGATCAAATTTAGTTTTATCAAATTTCCAACATGGTTGTACTGTTCCCAATCCAAAGTGAACAATGGTTTCGTGACCAGCCAAAGTATAATCTAGGCAGAGTGGCAAGGAAAGCCCATCTCTTTTTAGTTCATTTAATTTTATTGTCTATTTTGACGATAGTGTCTGGCTAGTCTCTGCGTATATTCTCCAATAGTATCTCTGAGAAAATGACACCCTGTAAGTTGTTCGTGAGTACCGGATGAAGAGGAGATTTGGAACTCCTAAATATCAATTGCAATTATTGGTTGTATTTCTATGGTACCATTATGTATAACAAACACAAATGAATGGTAGTGACTAATTCTGTTGTTATGTGGGTAGAAATAAAAGGGTTGCTGAAATTGAATAAATAAAAAAGGGGGGTTGGGGATTTTTTTAAAAATTTTTTGATGACTTTAGAGAGATCATGTGACTTCTTGATAAGAATATTCTTTTCCAAAAATAAATTCAAGGTTCCATTATTCAATATCCTCAAAATGTCTAAAGTGGTACATATTCATCTAAAAGACAGTGAATGTCATCAAGGACAACCAACCCAAGTAGAAGTGTATCCTTAAACCGCCATGTATTAAAACTTGCAATGAATTGAATGAAACCTGGATTCATAAAATCATAAGATATATTGCAATTAAAACATCTGTTGTTTCGGAGAATTTATAGTAGTTCTTCGCATTATCCATAGATAAATAATTTGAAAACCCTTTTATTGCATCTAAAACGAGGAATCGATACGGGATTAACATCACTGGAAGTACTCTTTTAAAATTTGTTGAATCTTTCTGGTGATATTTATAGGAATAGAATTAACTTAACTTTAATAAACATAAATATAAAAGCAAAGTTGAGGATAAAGAAAGATATATATAAAATAGTTTCAACCTTCAGACGGATTTGCCCCCTTTTATGGTTTGTCCAAGTTGTTTAGTTGCTGGTGGGAGAAGATATGTTATGCTTCCAGTAATGTTTACTCCGCAATCATCTTCGCTCTCTATTTAGAGTTTTGGGGATAACTTTATTGGATGTTTCATGGCAGAATTAACTTTAATTCCAATAGTTTCCTCCTTTCAACCACCCTACCAATGGTTTTTAATGAGTATACAGTCCCAATTTCTGCTGCTTGGGATCCTCTAAAACACGTAAGTTGCTATTAAAGGTTTCTACCATGTCTATACAAAGTTGCGCGCTAAATGTTTTTAGCTTATAATTTTTGTGTAAAATTTAATCCAGAACGCTTAATCGTGACTTTGCAACTTCACGAGCGACATTAAGCATTCGTTCTCAACCATGGATGTCGATTGGACTCCCATTTGCGTGACTTCAATTCGATTCCCCAGTTCTTGGATATAGTACAATGAAAGAACGTTAAGGGACTCTGATATGTTTACCTTAATAACGCATTTCAGGTCGAATAAAGCGACCTCCATATTAGATCAAGCCTGTCTCACAAATTGTAATTGCTTCTCCAATGTAGAGGTAGACATTTAACCTCTTAAAACATGGTGACCGGTAAAAGTCTACAGGTTCCTGACAAGTTGCCAAAGGATTAGTTATCGGGTGGGTGTGCCTCCCAGAGTCTAATTTGGAAGCAACATTACATACAATATGTCGCGTTTACATTAAGAAGCTATTTCCGCCTATACTGCAATTCTCGGTGATAAGCTCACCTAGTGTTTGCGTTGTTGTGGCAAATTGTATCAAGTTTGCACCCCAGGTTTTGTGTTTTGCAACCATTCAAAAAATATACTTATTCGCCACATAATATTTGGCACAAAATAGCACCGGATATATGCCATGCATTGCTTTGTATGCATGAAAATGCAGTTGCTATTTGTGACCCATAAGTAGATTTGATAACTTGGTTTATCCCGATAAGAGGGGTGTATTTTTCTATTAAGCCAGCCACAGGAATCTACAAGTAAAGATCGTAGTGTGTACTGAACCGATTTAAGGGTTTCATCCCCCCCATTTACTAGAAGAGACAATTTCGTGTCTTAAGTGGAACATCATGCGTGTCCCCTTATGCGTGTGTGTCTTTGACTGTGAGTTGAAGTTTCATTTTGGACAATTCTTCTTCAGATTTATCTTTCTTAAGAACACGTTCGGACTTTGATTGTATTTCTGCTGGTTTTCTTTATTTGTTAATCAGAGGATAGCTTCGTGTGTTTGAAGTAATTGTAAGAAGTCAAATATTCTGGAATATTTGAAATTTAAAGATTTGGTGAATTTTTTGCAGTAATTTTTATGTCCAGGCATTCAGCTCCAGGGAAACGAAGCATACGAATTTGATAAAATCAAAATATGCTATAGAATAGACAACAGAAATATAATTCACTTTAATGCCAAGTCTGTGTCTCTCAATGCGTTGTAAGAGACACAATTGTCGAACCAAAAGAACGATGAAACCGACCTGAATGGTTTTTTTGGATCTAATAATCACTCTGCTTGAGATATGAAAAAAATTTGGGGCCAAAAAAAAAGGATGGGTTTAAATTTTTCGTTCGCAGTATCAAAAATATTCATCTCTTTGATCTTAATCCATCAGTAGCAACCATCGAATCACCCAGCCCGCTTAAACCATGTCCATAGTTCGCGTAGTTCACTCCTCTGGTATATATTCCAGACCAGTATCATCATTCATAATAAAAAGATGTTATTCCATATCCCCTTCCGATTCAGAAAAGAAATTAAGTCCAGACGAAGCCAAACAACAAGCAGCCCAACTCGCGATGCAATCCATCAAGGATTTCGGGTCCCTCTTATCATCCTCTCCCGATGAAGCTACACAACCAATAGATACTGCTCCAATATATGAAGACCCAAAATTATTTGGTTCTTTAAGTTTATTACATCAAGGACAAGTATTGAAAGAATTACAAGATAAATATGATAAAAAATGGCAAAAATTAACCATGAAAGATAAATTGTTAGGTTATTATATTGCATATGGTGATTGGGGTGTTCGAGAAAAGTTTGATAATTGGAGAACTTTGGAAGCACCTTATGATTTACCATTTGTTGTTCCTTCAAAAGTTAAAACTACAAGTCCAAATAAAGATACAATTATCAAGAAGTTAGAACCAGTTATTTTGGCAGAAACTCCAGTTAGAAAAGCACAATTTGATTTCAAGAGAATGGATGGGGTAACTAAGTTTTTCATATATTTAACTGTGTTTATTGCCATGTTTGGTATTTATAGAGATAAGAGTATTGGTGAAGAAGGAAGACCTAAAGAGCTTATTGTTTTTGACCGTCATGAATTAGCCAGGCAAGAAAGGATTGCTAAGGAAAAGGCGGATGAAGAGAAAAGAATACTTGAAGAAAAGCTTGCATTAGAACAGAAGAAGAAGCAAAAGAAATGGTATTACTTATGGTTAAGGTAAATGATCATTATTATGGTGGGGTGTTGATTAGTTGATCGTTAGACCGGATGCTTTACCTAATGAAGGTAAACTCCCTTTGTACATAGAATCTGTTGGGACACTTGTCGTAGTTATTTTACAATGTATATTTATTGACCAGATATATTTAGAAGTAAATACATGTTAATTCTATTACCCATTAAAAATAGTCCCCTATACACAACTTTCTTCTCTCCCTCTCCCTCTCTCTCAATTTTCATCAGAATCATCATCATCATCATCGTCGTCATCTTCCTCATCATCCAAATCATCTTCATTCCAACTATTTTCCACCGTTTCCCTTACTCTTTTCACATATTGAGATCTATGATCTTTATACAAATTCGCAGCTTCCACATTTGCAGGCGAACTAATATTAGGATCATTTAATAATGATTGAATGGAAGTTAAGATTGACGATACATCATATGTAGGTGACCATCTATTTTGTAAAATATCTAAACATAATTCTCCTGACGCATATACATTTGGATGAAACATTTCACTAATGAATTTCACACTTGGTGGTTTATTNGGGATATTGTTCATCAAATTGAAGTATTAATCTGAAAGTACCATCTTCAAATGGAGTATCTGATGGACCAATAATTACTGCATTCCTAAAATATTGGATTGTTAGTATTCTCAAGTGGCAAAATAAAGACAAATATATAAACAGTAAGAGAACTAAAATCCCCTTACTGTGTTGTTGTTATATAAAAGGTACATACCATTTCATGACATTATCTGGTAGTGGTGAGGCTGAAACGCCACTAGGAGCATCTTGTTGTATACGCTGTCATTTCGTTAGTAACCAAGATCAACAATCTCTTTCAACTGATGGGGAACATACCTTAAAGTCACGCATGAGTCTTCTTTTGGCTGGAGTTGACATGGTTGATGAAAATGAAGTTTTATATGAAAAATAATACAAGTAGTAAGATAAGTAAAGTTGATAAATAAATAAATATTGCAATCAGTTAAATTAAATTCTGATAAAAAATTGTTGATTGGAAATTTTACATTGGGCGGAAATTCTTTTGTTCTGCGAACTTAAAGAAAAAAAAGATTCTATCAGTGCCACCACCAACAGCCACACCCAACCAGAATTTAAACTAGTCTGACGCGTAAAGTCGGTCAGTCAATTTAGAAATGGTAGGCCAAGCAGTGCAATAAGCATCTAAAAGAACATATACACCCCTAGTAGAACAAGTATAGAATCAAGTAAATGTAAATGTATTTTATTTATAATTTTATATTTAAAGTGAAAAAAAAAGAACAACTCGTAACTTGAAAACACATACGCTAACCAATAACCAAAAACAGTTGATTCAAGTAAACCCCCCAATACTCATAGTTTCTCATAATATTCAAATAAAGAGTTAATAAAAAAAGGTGACTAAACAAAAAAGGATAAGGAACGAAATGAAAATATAACCCAATGATTTCATACTCTAATCGTAAATTCTAAAGTACAACGTCAAGGCATCAAAAAAACTGGTGTGGTAAGGTACTTACTTACCTTTCCAGAAATCAGTCAAGTTTTGACCACCACCATTGAATGCTAAAACATTTGGAGTATCTGCTGGAATATCAGAAAGAACACCTTCAGTACCATAAGCAATCAAATTCTTCTTTAATTGTTTTGGTGAAACCCCATCAGTGGCAACAAAGAATTCTGAATCAGATCCTGGTTGTAATGAAACATAATATGACAATAATCCACAAATATGTGGAGATGCCATAGAAGTACCTGATAAATAAGCAGTAGCACTATCTGATCCAATATAAGTAGATAAGATATTTAAACCAGGAGCAAAAATATCAACACATTTACCATAATTGGAGAAATATGCTCTAAAATCAGAAATGGTAGATGCACCAACAGTAATAGCAAGTTCAGCCGATGCTGGAGATGTATTACAAGCATCTTGATTTTCATTACCGGCAGCAACAGCAAAATGAAGACCAGCTTTAACTGCTGCATTAACAGCTAAATCTAATGCAGGAGATTTTCCACCTCCAAGTGACATATTAGCAGTAGAACCTTTGAACCCCTTTTTACCCGCTTTAGATTCTTGTTGATGGGCTTTAGCAGCAAATTCAACCCCTTTAACAACATCAGACATTGAACCGGATCCATTAGATCTTAAAACCTTAACAGCAACAATATTAGCCTTCTTGGCAACACCATAAGCATCTGAACCAATAGTACCAGCACAATGAGTACCATGACCATTACCATCAGTATCAGTATCACCAGTTGGGATAGTTGCACCCCAAATGGCTCTACCTTTAAATTCTACATGATTAATATTAACACCAGTATCAATAACATAAGCAGTCACACCTTCACCACCTTCATTATCATATAAATATTGATCAAATGAACCTAAACTCAATGGTTTTCTATGAGAAATTCTGGCTAACCCCCATGGAGAACCTTTATTAACTTCAAATTCATTAGCATAAACCATTGAATCCTTTTCAACAAATTTAACCAAAGGATTTCTTCTGATTACTTCAATAGTTTCATCCATAAAATAACCATAATAACCAGTTAATAACTTATCAATAGCAAAACTATCAATAATACCACCTTCAGTCTTAAAATCTTTAGTTGAACTGAAAAATGGATCAGATTCTTCAACTCCTTGTAAAGAATTAGCATGAGTTAAAGCAACCCATTCTTGATGGAAAGCAGCTTCTTCAGGTTTAACATCATCCTTAAGCACGATGATATATCTATGAGAGATAATATCTCTATTAGAATCAGCATTAATGATTGGAGCTAAAGCATCATTTAATTTCATTCCTAAATGTTCAGCAGCTTCATGAGCGGCATGTTTAAGGGGTTCGAGTTTTTGATTAATCTTGTCATTGATGGTGTCGACAGCAAAGACATCAATCACATCACCAACTGATGGAAGAATTAAACCTTGGACACCTAATGTTGTCAAGATTGAGAAAGCAATAGCCTTGGATAACTTCATTGTGGGGCGCGGTAGGTGGGGTGGAACTCGAGTGGCGTTGTTTTTAGTGCGATGGGCTGTTGAAAGTTGGGGTAAACGTTGTTCTTTTAATAGTTTAGTTTCCTTTTCTAATAAATATGATTTATTATAGAAAGAAACCTTGAATTGTAAAAGAATAGGAAAAAGGGAATTCTAAAAAAAAAGTGGGAAAAATGAGATTGATTTTATATCAAACTTAAAGCAATGATAAGAGAGAGGGAAAATAAAGTTATGGGGGGGAGCAGAAAAGGGTGGCGTTTTTTTCTGTGTATGTTGTATTTTATTTTTGGTTTAGTAAAGAGAGATAACTTATATACAGGAGGATCTTTTCCGAGGAAGGAAAAGGACCAGCAACACTTGGTTACACTATTAATAATAGAATATAATAGGTCTTAAGAGAGTATAATACTTCCTGTTATTTCACCCTCACAAGACAGTAGTCTATAAGCATACATTACCAAGAATATACCATATCCAATATATATAAAGTTCTTCTATAAACACTTTATCAAAAAAATGTGGTGGTTATCTGTTGCTCTCTTATGATATCTCTGACTCATGAGACAGCAATCCAGATTAGGAAATGAAACACCACAACCGCAAAAATCCCAAATCCCAAAATTCCCCCACCTCAAGTATGCGAAAACGTCATTTCATGCCATATCTCATTAAAAAATATTATCTTAGATCTTTTGATCTCTTGAGATTCCATTTTCTTGTAGCCAACTACGAATACTATATTCATCATTATTATCATTTATGGCTTTATATATAATCTCCTCTTCATATTCTCCTTCAGATTTCAATAAATCAAATAATACTTTCTTATTAGAAACCGATTCATTGACACAGAACCACATCTTATTTGCAGATGCCGATAACTCCACCTGCAGCTTATTAATAGGAAGCCTGGGGGAGATTATGAATTTAAATAATTTTTGATTCAATAATTCCATTAATTCTCGAAATGATTTCCCTTCAATTTGTCGTTTATTCCCAGTTTTACAATATTCATTATTACACCAATGATTCCCACATCCTTTACTCAATTGAATCATATATTTTCGTTCGATTCTAATTTGTAATTTCAAATGATTAGGATCATTTTGTTGAATATACAAAGGACCATAACAAATATCACATAATCCAAGTTCATTACCCGGGTCCTCACTTTTAATCAACCGAATACAATTCTCATTACAACATTTATTAAATATGATTTTATTCATTTGATTAAATTCCAATTTTTCTAAATCATGTAATTTAATATGTTTTTTAAAATCTTTAGTTCGTAATATTTTCCCACATTTATAACATTCATTTGTTTTATTCCCACAAGAATTCTCATGATGAGTTAAATTTTCAAATCTATCTTGATAGGTCGATTCTTCTTGGGGGACAACTAAATGACAAAACCTACATTGATGCAATTTAGCAGGACATAGTCTTGCTTTATGACCAATGACTAATTCAAAGAAATTGTCATATGTATCAGTAGAAGGACACAGATGACAAGTATATGGACCCATATGATGTAATTTCTTATGTTTGAATTCTAATAATGGTGTATTGGCATAGAACTCCACACACTTATCACAATGCCAATGATAATCGGGAATCTTCTTTAAGAAAACAGAATTACATTTAGTACATCGGACATTATTTCTTAAACAGAAAGTTTCATGTAAGGGGAATTGTTGCTTCGGAATGGGTTTTAAACAATTAGGACATTCTCTACTATCCTCCCCTTCATTCATATCTATATCTTCTTCTTCATCGGTTGCTTGATCATAGATTTCAATTTCAACATCGGCATCGGTATCCCAAGTAAATGGAATCAAATATAAGTAATTCTGTTCCGTTTCGTCTGAATCTTCATTCTTCATTCTTTGTAATTTCGACAAAATAAGATCTTCATTCAAACATACTTGTACTATTTTTCTTCCATCAGTATGTCCATTCCGAGCTAATTTTCTCTCAACAGATAAATCCTCATCCATGGTTGAGTAATTAAAATTCTCAAGTGTAACAAATTTATCCAACCCAACAATGAAATCTATATTAACCACGGTATCAAGATCCTTAGGATCATATTTACAATTCTTAATAGAAATCACGAAATCTCCTTTCCGGTTCAATAAATCAATCTTATATATATTCGGAACAAACTTCGGATTCAAAAATGATTTCAAACCATGTATGGTTATACTCCGTTCAATCTCGGTGATTTTATTATATGGACTTGAATTAAATTCCAATAATTGTTCATTGGCAATCTTATCTGACAACGGTATCAAATCAAGTGTTATATCAGTATCGATAATACATGCCGTGATTCGTTTTTCCGATTCATTATTGATCTCATCAATTATCAATTCATATCGAAGATTATCATCCTCAATTATTAACGTATCTTTATTAGTTAATGTTGTATAATATTGATTTAATTTATTTTCAAGAAAGAATTTCCAATTGGTAATATTGGAATAAAAATGACATGGTTTTAATTTTAATGAAGTTGCTTTGGGGATATGTTGTTGTAATTCAATCCTAACCTCATTAGGTGAGTTTAGCTTGTCATATATCACATTCGGGAGTATTATTGTATTATCTTCTGTTGCTGAGAATTCTTTAACTCCAACATATGCTGATTTTGAATAATCATCGATGTTTGTAATCTTAAATATTAATGGATGGGGTAATTCTGATTCTGGAATCTGATCAATTATTTGGGATAAAATTGATGGGGATAGTATGATTTTATCTGAATATGGTTTTAGCTTTTTCCTACTATCAGATTGATCTATAGTTAATCTGAATTGTAAGTTCATTTGAGTTGATTCCAATGGCAAAAAGAGAGACAGTGTGAAATCAAATTGGCAACAAATAACTTTGAAAAATTCTTTATCACTTGGAGGCAAATCTTTTTTTTTTTAACAGCCATTGAATTATTTTAACAGCCATTGATTAATTTACTACAAAACTACAAAGAATATTCTTTTAGCTTTCACCGGTAATGGTTTTATAAATATTCTATTACGTGTTATACAGTATATATATATATATAAATATGCTATGTGAGACTGCTCATCTCCCACCTGATGGTTTACTATTCTTCATTAATGATCTTGCTCCATCTCTAACCATTGGACAATAATGTTTATCTAATAAAACATTTTCCCAAACAGTAGCAGCACCACTATTACTTCTTTCTAATTCAACTTCACGATCTAATCGTTCAATCCCCAAGACATATGAACCTTCACCGCTTATTCTTTCTTCAGTATTCCATAATCCTTTCAATGAATCATCATATCGACTCATTAATTTCCCCACAAATTTTAAGATTGCTAAGGAAGTCTTTTCTGGTGATTGTAATATTGTTAAATATAATCGTTTGGTGAATGATGTTGCTCTTGGTACGGTACCATTTTTTGATCTAAAAAATATAAAATCAAGACATCTTAATAATAATTCAGCTTTGGTTGATACATTAATTGCGGGTTTTTCTACTTCTTGAACTAATGATAATGGATCAGCTAATCTAAGTGTCTTATGACTGAATTCTAAATCCGGATCTAATGATAAATCAGCCAATATTAAATATAATGTAGATACAAATTTACTCAAATCTATACTCATGGGTAATTTCCCCATTGATCCATGATTTAAAACCAATGAAAATGAAGTAGCAATACATAACAAAACGGTACGTAATTGTTTCCCAGTATACATTCCACCACCAATATCATCATCATCCATATCTTCAGTTCCATCAATTATAGAATTCACCGTACCTAAAGAATGTTCTTCTATTATATCAATCATAATCTCTCTTAATACTTCCAAGAAATCACCTAATAAATCAAGATTAGCCATTTGTCCAAATCTCGATAATCCTTCCAATACCGCCCCCATTAATAAACTTGCATCATTCTTACCATTCCCATCAATAGTGGTATGAGAACCAGCTTTTAAGATTTCAAGATATAACATCAAAATCATTTTTAACACTTGAGCTTGAAACTTTTCTCGTTGTTCAATTGTGATTGCTTGTTCTGCTTTTCTCATTTCTTCTTCAATTTCTTTCATTTCTTTACGAACTTTTCTTTGTTTTTTAGATATATGAACTCGATCCTTCTTTTTTAATTTTGGTTTAGGTAAATCATCACGATTATTATTGGGATCATAATCTTCCAAAAGTGAAAGTGATAAAAATACATTTATAACTGATTCATCCACTCTAAATTTCTTATCTCTAATTGATTTGGTCATTAATTTAATAACATCAAATGTAATATCCCCATTCTCAGCATCATCTTTAAGCAAAGTTTCTAAAGCCCTTAAACATTTCATAAATACTTCATAATCTTCCAGATTTGATGGTTTTTTGTTTAATCTTCTAATTATAATTGTGAATAATTCTACTCGATAATTGAAATGACGTAATGATGAAATACATAATTCTGTAGCTGCTTTTGTGGCCAATACACCACGTTTTAATTGATCAGTAGTTATATTCTTATTACTTGAAGAATGAGAATATGAAACTTTGGCATATTTGGCTAAATTATCAATATATGAACAATAATTACTAACTAATAATTGTTCAAAAGTTCTTAATCTTGCAACTTCTCTACTTACTTTTTCTCTCTTTTCGGAATCAGTCAAAGGTCTAATTTTGTATGATGGGGCTAATGATTTAAAAATTGGAATTAATGCCATGATTGCTAATTGACTTGTAACAAAGTTTTTTGATTCTGACATTTTTCTTAATCTGGTTAAACAAGCAATATTTTCTTCCGGGTCTTCAATTAATTTAGATGCTAATTCAGCGATTTCTTCTTTAATCTTGATTAATCTTTCTCTTGGAGAAAGATTTGCATCTTCATCTTCAGATTCCTCTTCTTCCTCTTGCTTCGCTTTTTGTATCTTCTCCTGTTCTAACTTCTCATCCTCATCTCCTTCATCTTCCTCATCTTCCTCATCTTCAGCAACAACTTCACGCACAACTCGTTCAATAGTCCCATCTGATCTCTTAATAGGCAACCCCTCTACCATTTTTCCAGAACCATTAGCATTATGTGTTCTTGGCCTTAATTCATAATCCTGTTCATCATTTTCCCAATCATTAGAGGGTTCCTCTTCATCTTCATAGTCACCAGTATTCTTGGCGGATGAAAATAATCCAGTCAGTAATTGGGCGTCATTCTCTTGTTTGAGTTTCTTTCTCTTTTCTAATGCTTGTGCGTTATTCTTTCTTTTCCCCATATTTGATGTTGTCCTTGTAATGTCCCTTGGGTATATGGATCAAATTTTGGAGTTATTTTTTTTTTACAATAGCCATCGCTAATTTTTTTTACCCAGTGTACCAGAGAGAGTTTGATGCGATGAGTAGTGGATGTGTCGTAAACTTCACCTATTCGCGACAAATGTAAATGTCTACGACAGAGAGAGACGACATTTATCATCCGAGACATTTTTTATTTATTTTTTTGTTTCTGTTGCTCGTTTAGAATTTATTAAACGATCGTATATTTGCTTAGAAAAACATCCATTCTTCAATAGGAACTTATCCCCTAAGCACCGAAAATTATTTTTTCAAATATTTTTTTTTATTACCGTGTATTGTATTGTATTGAAAGCCGATTGAAGAGTGGAACGATCTCATGATGTAGGTATGTACAGTACTTGCCTTATTATCATCCCAATATTTGCTTAGTAATAAGGTTTTGACGTATTGTGATTAAAACGAATGATTCTTCATTTGGATCTTATCTGTGGGGTTTCCATAGAGAACGATTAAACCCCAACAAGAAGATCCAATTATATATATTGGTTAACACGATATATCCTTCGGCGTTTAGAATTAGAGTTCAGTAGTTAGTTAGTCATTTGTAATCATCATCTCTCTTTAGCTTTTTTTAGTACGGGAGTTTAAAATTTTCCTGCCTTCCGACCTCCCTCCCTCCATTGTCCGTATGATTTTATTTTTTGGATTTAACTTCCTTTAAATGCTTGGGAACGAGAAGAGAAGAAGAATTTTTTTTTTCCTTTAAATTGAAATTAAATCCGTTCCGTAATGTTTACACTTTTTTAACCTTCCATTTTCTCGATTGAATTTTTTTTACAAGAATCATTATTCGTCCTTTTTTTTATATAGATATTGATATTAAGATCTCTCCAGTTTTAAGTTGATTAAACTATGAGTGCCAATGTTTCTTCTCCCCTTGTGGAGAATTTAAAGCAAAATGCCAAGGAATTATTAGATGTTGACTTTTTACAATCAAAAGCTTTAGAATTATATCAATCAGCTACTTGGTTTCAAATAATAATGTCATTAATTATTATTACATTATCATATGATCAAATTAAATATCAATTAAATAAAGGTTCTATTGCTGGTCCAAGATTTAAAGTATGGCCAATTATTGGTCCATTTTTAGAATCTTTAGATCCAAAATTTGAAGAATATAAATCAAAATGGGATTCTGGTGAATTAAGTTGTGTATCAATTTTTCATAAATTTGTCGTGATTGCTTCATCTCGTGATTTAGCTAGAAAAATTTTATCATCTCCCAAATATGTTAAACCTTGTGTTGTTGATGTTGCCATTAAGATTTTAAGACCAACTAATTGGGTATTTTTAGATGGGAAAGCTCATACTGATTATCGTCGTTCTCTTAATGGATTATTTTCTCAAAAAGCTTTAGAAATTTATATTCCTGTTCAAGAAAAGTATATGGATTTATATTTAGAACGTTATGTTAATTATAAAGGACCTCGTGAATTTTTCCCGGAATTTAGAGAATTATTATGTGCTTTATCATTAAGAACTTTTTGTGGTGATTATATTACTGAAGAACAAATCTCTTTGATTGCTGATAATTATTATAGAATTACTGCTGCTTTAGAATTAGTTAATTTCCCAATTATTATTCCTTATACTAAAACATGGTATGGTAAAAAAATTGCTGATGAAACCATGAAAATTTTTGAAGACTGTGCTGGTATGGCTAAGGTTCATATTAATGATCAAAATGGATCACCAACTTGTGTTATGGATGAATGGATTCATTTAATGAAAGATGCAAGAGAAAAACATTCTAATGATCCTGATTCTAAATTATTAATTAGGGAATTTTCCAACCGAGAAATCTCAGAAACAATTTTCACCTTTTTATTTGCTTCTCAAGATGCTTCTTCATCTTTGGCATGTTGGTTATTCCAGATTGTTGCTGATAGACCTGATGTTGTTGCCAAGATTAGAGAAGAACAATTGAGAGTTAGAAATAATAATCCTGACCAAAGATTGAATTTAGATTTAATTAATGAAATGGCTTATACTAATAATGTTGTTAAAGAATCTTTAAGATATCGTCCACCAGTTTTAATGGTTCCATATGTTGTTAAACAAAAATTCCCCGTTACTGATACTTATAGTGCTCCTAAGGGGTCAATGATTATCCCCACGTTATATCCTGCATTACATGATCCAGAAGTATATGATGATCCAGATAGTTTTATTCCTGAAAGATGGGAAAATGCTACTGGTGATATGTATAAACGTAATTGGTTAGTATTTGGAACTGGTCCTCATGTTTGTTTAGGTAAGAATTATGTTTTAATGTTATTTACCGGAATGTTGGGTAAATTTGTTATGAATGCTGATTTAATTCATCATAAAACTGATTTATCAGAAGAAATTAAAGTATTTGCCACTATTTTCCCAAAAGATGATTTAATTTTAGAATGGAAATCAAGAGATCCATTTGCACCAACTGAAGTTTAAACAGGAACTGTGAAGAAGAAACATAACAAGAAAAAAGCATTTAGTTCCATGTCTATTTTCTATATTTAATAATACACCCCCCAGCCCAATGGGATTGGATAGTGACTTTTTGTTTTTTTAATTTATCATTTATTGTTTTAGTTTAGTTTAGTTTTGTTTAGTTTTTAGTTTTGATTTCTTGTAATAATTTTATTTAAATCATCAATCAATAAATATTGTTGTGTGTTTTTGAGATTGTATGTTCTATTTTTTTTTCTTTCTTCACAAAACCTCCTTACAAAAACTTATATTAAACTAGAAGGAACGTTATTGAGAAGTACAAGTGGTAGATAGAAACTTATCTAGGGAACGGAAAAAAAGGGAAAGTAGATATTAAAAGTAGAAAACATAATCATGAGTGATAATCAATCGAAAAACACTGCAAGTAATAGTAATGCAATATCAATAATATCAGATCTGAAACCAGATGGGATATCAACTTCCCCAAAGAATGATCTTCTATCATCACAATTAACCAATGAAAGACGATCATCATCAAGTATAACATCCAAACCACAATTACCATTACCACCAATAACTCAAATAAGAAGAAAAAGAAGAAAACAGAAATTATTTACCAAAGATATTGAGAATTTATTATATGCCATGGGAGATCGTCCAGTATCTACTGATTTAACCATAAATGCTCTTGAAGATATCCTTGTTGAATATTTAGTTGATTTATCCCTGAATATCTTAAGATTTGCTCGATCACAAGGGAGATCAAGAATTAAAATGAATGATTTAGCATTTAGTTTAAGAAATGATCCATTAAAATTAGCTAGATTTCAATATATTATTGAACAAAGTTATAAAATTGAAAGAGCAAAGAAAATGTTTGAAGATAAAACTACAAATTATACTGATGAAGGAGTTGGGATTAGAGAGAATGATGATGAGAACAATGAAGATGGAGATGATGATGATGATAATATGGGTGGTAGTAATAGTAGTCAACATCAACAACAACTATCAAGTGATTCAAAGAAAAAGAAGAGAAAAGTTACTGGGAATGTAATGCTTAAAAAGAAAAAGAAAGATCTTTAATTAAGTGATGCTGTTTATAATGTTCAATTACCTTTTGGAGTATTAGTTTGTATATTGGGTAAGTAGTTCTGTAATATAAAAAGTAAAACCCATATGGGGGAAATGAATGAAACGTTGTATCAAGTTAAGCTTCTCTTATAGAATATTCTAATTAATTCTATTCACTTAGTATTCTGAATGATGCGAGATCATCAGTCGAAAGAAGAAAAAAAATTGATTCCGGCGGAACAGGTGATTTATTTTTATTCAGTTTCTATTTCTATCAAGAAGGAGAATTTTACAACAAAACTTTATTAGAAAAGGGAAAGGCAAGGTTTTATTTATTTAAATTCATTCATTTGTATTGTTACTTAGTATTACTCCTTGAGTATATATATGAAATAGAACTATTCCATCAGTTATAAAGTACGAAGAAACGAACATGTCAGAAGTACACGAGCATACCTGTCGTATTTGTCGTGGGGAAGCAACACCTTCACAACCTTTATATCATCCTTGTAAATGTCGAGGATCTATTAAATATATCCATCAAGATTGTTTATTAGAATGGTTAAAACATTCCAATAAATCAACTGAAAAATGTGACATCTGTAATACTCCTTATAAATTTAGAATCTTATATGATCCTTCAATGCCACAACGGATACCACCAAATATGATTTGGTCAAAATTATTACAAATCATCTCGACAACTTTAACAAAATCAATTTCAATTGGTCTTTATATATTATGTATCATAATTCAAGTTCCATTATTCTGGAAATTTACTGGGAGAATATATACTTGGGCAATTGATGGGAATTTACCAATACAAAATCAAACATTTTTAGATGCATTAACATTTGGTGAATATAATATTCAAAAAGTATTACAATCACTTGAACATGATGACTCTGGCATCCTGATTGCATTAATAACAAAACTTCAAAAATTCATGGCATATACTTATTTCGGCGGGCTTAGACACGTCTTAGTAACAATAGTGGTCCATGTCGCCTTGTTCATTGAACGAGAATGGGTAGTTCGAGATGAAGGTTATTTGAAAGCATTACATAAAAAAATCGGAAAAGAACCAAGAACAAAATTAGTCGAAATGTTACAACAAGCTCTTGATGCATTAGGTCCGGAAGATCATCCCGCTAATAATGGTCCACCTCAAGCCGCAGCTGGTGCTGAGCCAGTAGTTCGGGCAATTAATGATCTCAATAATGATAATCATATTCAGAATTATAACAACTTGTTTGAACAAGCATTAAGAAGACAAATAGATCAAGATTTGATTTGGGACGATGACCATCCTGCACTACAAGACCAAGCACCCCTTGATGATGGCGAGGATACCGATTTGGATAATGAAAGAAGGACCGTATTTGAACAACAACAACAACAACCAGTTCAACCACCACAACAACCTGATGCACATATCGATGAACCTCAATTAAGAGGTATTGTTGAAGGTATATTCGCCAACCGAGAAGCCGAGATGGATGATGACGATGACGAGAGTGAAAATGAAGATGACGAAGCTGAAGATCAAGATGTCGATGAAGCAATCGCCGCTGCTCGTGACGCCGGCGCAGCTGCCGCCGAAGCTGCTGCTGCGGCTGCTAATGGTGGTCAAGGAGGCGGTGGTGGTATTGCTGATATTTTGGAAGTATTTGGGATGAGTTTGAATATAAAGACCCCAATCTTACTTATGTTATTCTGTGATCTTGTTATATCGGTATATTTGTTTATTATGTTTTTGATTCCTCATGTATTGGGGAATATGTTTACTACTGTGATTGGATATTTGGTTAGGTTTACCGGGTTGATACTATCAAGGGTTCTTACACTCGGTCATTTTGATTCATATTTGGCTAATGTATCATTATGGATTGAAAAACTCGGTGAACATATTTCCGAAAGGGAATCATTACATTTCGTACTCAAGTCAATAAATGCCCATTTGGTTAAACCCATCAATGCAACTATCATCAATTTATTATTCCCAACCGAACCAGTGGTCCGGACATTAAGCGAAAGAATCATCTTATTAACAATAGGTTACAGTTTAATCGGAGGAACAATATATAAACTTATGGAATTTTTAGTATCGGGTCCAAAACCAATCATGGGATCTTCAAGAAAAATCTACAAAGTTTTATTCGAAATTAGATCAACGGCAAAAGTATTTTTCATCTTTGCAATTGAAATCTTCTTCTTCCCAGTATTTTGTGGCTGGTTATTAGATTTCTGTATTGCTCCACTTATCTTACCTAGCTTCACCATGACTTCCCAAGAAACTGGTACAACTCCAGAAACATTCATTATTATCTTTTTGACATCAAATTATGAAATCTTACAAGTCACATACCTTCGAGTATTGATATATTGGGCAAGTGGAACCCTCTATATGTTATTCTTTGCATTATTTATTGGAATGGTTAGAGGACTTATATTACGTCCAGGAGTATTATTTTTCATTAGATCCCCGGATGATCCTAATGCAAGATTGATTCATGATGCTTTGGTTAAGCCATTGAAATTACAATTATCAAGAATTTATTTAAGTGCCAAGTTTTATACTGGATTTATATTTATTGGAATTGGTGGGGTGACTTGGGGATTAAGATATTTAGTTACTCCTCCTCCATCATTACCTACATCATCTGTTTTGGAAGAGGTGTCAGAACTGGTTACACAATCGACTCCTCCAAAGAATGTATTCTTACCTATCCAAATTCCAACCGGATTAACGGTTTTATTACCAGTTTATGTTTGTCTTTTATTCAGTGTTCGATATCAACAATTGATTATAAAATATGTTCGTAAATATTGGATCCGAGCATTTGATATCTCAGCTCATAAATTAAGATTATCCCATTTTATCCTAAACAAACCAATATCTCATGAACGGGGATATATCATCTATCGAAACCTTTGGGAACAAACCCTCGCCACGGCACAACCAGATTATACAAAACCAGTCACGTATCGAGAAGCTCTCGCCATCTTTAAACAAAACCCCGATATTAAAGCCTGTTTCGTCCCTAATGGGAATTATGTCCGAGCACCTGATAATGATACCCTTTCAAGAAAATTCATCCGGAAATTATTCGTACCAGTTACAAAAGATGATAAATTAATTGAAGAAATGAATAATGACACCACCAAAACCAATCAACCTAAATCGGGCTATGAAACCCCATCATCAGATGAAGAAGATGAGGATGAAACTAATGTAGATAATGTCTATACTATAGTCTACCGCCCACCAAATTTTAAATTAAGATGTTTTGGATTGATTTTCTTACTTTGGATATTTGCCGTGATTTTAATCCTTTCATGTATTTTATGTGGGATCTTGATGGGTAGACCTATCATTAGAGCCAATCTGTTCCTTATGGCACAATTTGCTCCGGCTTCATTTGCGAAAGAATTTGATCTTGATTGGAATTTAGTTGATTTTAGTTCGATTGCCGTGGGGCTACTTTTTGAAATATTGATGTTGGACGCCTATGATCGAAAATTGGCCAATGATGCTCCGATTGGTGGAAATAATGAAATCAGAAATGCCGCCGCAGGTGGCGTTGGTGTTGGTGAAGATAATCAAGCTGCTGCCAACGACGACGCGGCAATTCCTGGAGTTGATCCACAAGCACAACCCGCCGACCAATTCCGACAATTAATGATGCTTAATTTCAGAATCCTTTTCAATCTCATGCCAATCCATATGTTATTAGTAATCCCCATGATGGCATTATGGGCATGTTGGATAGTCAGTGTTCATAAATTATGTGTAAATGATCCAATCCAACATTATTTCACCAATGATTTAGAAGTTGAATTCTTAACTGATCCAATAACTATGATTGTTCATTTTTTTATATCTTTCTGGACGATATTGCCGTTTTTATTTTATTTTTTGAGATCAACATTTAGGAATAATCAATTGCCTGTTCGTGAGGCATTGAAGAGTTTTGGAATTATTCCATGTTTGATTAATTATGGGATTGTTCATGTGCCGGCATTGTTGACAACGGTTGCGTTGAGATATTATGAGATTGGATCGGAAGAATTGTATATATATCTTTGGCCCTTGTTTATGTTGGTTTGTATGGTGGTGAAGTCGATTTATTATGGATATCATTTATATTACACCATTGATGATCAAGTTAAGAATGAAAAATATGTTAGAGGTAGAGCAATTGAGAATGTTTATGTCGCAGAGGGAAACGAGTAAATAGATATGGTTAATATAGCATTTCGTTGTCATTTTATATTTATAAATTAATACGTGTATATTTGTATCGTTCTTTTTCATGTTTTACAATTAATCTCTAAAAACTATGCATACAAGTGTATTAACAAAAATATCATCAAACTAATAAACAAAAAGAGGGAAAATTACTTACAAAATCAAACAAGAGTAATTACATATTCTAAATGTATGGGGGAGGACACAGAAAATCCGATTAGATTATTCAAGCAGGCATTTTAATATCCTCTGCTTGAGTAACACGTCTATCCTGTTCTTTTTCAACAGGAGCTTCAGCTTGTTCTTCTTCAACAGCTTCGTTAACATCTTCAACATGGGCGGCGTCTTCCACAACAGGTTCTTGTTCAATAGCTTCATCTAAATTTTCTTCACTAGGAACATCATCCTCAACAATATGTTCATTTTCCGATTCAACATCTGCAACAGGAACTTGTTCAGCTGGTTTTTGTTCTTCATTCTTTGGAGTTTCAACTTCAAATTCAACAGCAGCTTGAGGGGCGATTTCTTCCTTTTCTTCTTCTTTTGCAACTACCTTCTTTTCTTGCTCTTTTTCTTTCTTGACTGAAGTATCAATCTTAGGTGCTGGTGGTGGTTTGGCAACAACCTTCTTAGCCCCTGGAGTTTGTTTAGCTTGAGCAAGGACAGTTTCAGTTGGAATAGAAGGTTTCCCATCTTGGGATGAAACTTCTGGGAAATCATATTCTGATAAATTCTTATAAAAACTCGAACAGGCAAAATCCCAACCTTTGAATGGTTGTGCACTGGTGCATGCATCTTGAGTCCATGGAGTTCCATAAATCAAGGGGGAATAAGTAAGATAAAAGAATACACTAGCCCCCGTGAAAACAAAAACAACACCCAATGCAATTCTTTGGAATGTTTTGGAACGGGATGTTAAATATCCAGTAAAGATTTCTAAAAAGTGTCCTAATGTCAAAATACCAAAATATAAAGCTGGAATATAATGATGTAAGAATAATTGTCTACCCATAATAAAAAATGGGAAATAATGTAAGAACCATCCTAAAATATATGAAAAAACTTGAACATTGAAATTAAACACATTCTTTTCAGTAGAAAGTGGTTGACCTAAATGCCATCTTAAAACAGTAATACCAGCATAAACAAAGAATGTCAAAATACAAGCAGTGGCAGTCCACCAAGTAACAGCATTTCCTAATAAATAAACTTGTCTATGTTCTTTATTCCAATAATTAATCCCTCTTAATAAAAATGGCCAATCTTGAGGATCTGATTGCCATGGGTGATGACTATTTAATCCTTGATTGATTTGCCACATTCTTTTATGGGACATCACAAATTTATCCCATAATGATAACACTGGATAATTGACAATTTCAACTTCGGTTTGATTCAAGTATGGATTTTCATTGGTTTCAATATACCAATAAGTTAATCCTCTTCTACCTTGAGAAGCAGCCGTGACTTCTTGTTGACCAAAACCCCAATCTGGTAATTTCACAGTACTGGAAAACAAGTAGTGACCAGTCATGGCATGTCTTAATCTAAAAATAGTTTCAATGGCTCTGACATTTTGTTTAGCTTCTTCATTTTTGGTTCTATGTTTGACAATTTCAACTACGAAATCATCATTGGCATCACCTTCAAATCCATCATATCCATAACAAGAAGCTTCCTTTTGCCAATCACGTTCACTGACTGGGGCTTTTTCATCATGAGAATGTAATCTTCTTCCAGTATTAAGGTGTCTTAATCTAATCTTGATACCATTTGTTAATGGGACAAAAGTTTCATTATAGATAGTTTTATTACTATATGGTTCAATAAACCATTTGTTGTTAGTATCCAAATGAGGATATAAAGTGATTTGTTGTTGTTTAGAACCAGTTTCATAAAAGTGAGGATGGGAATGTAAATAACCACCACTAGTTTCAAGATGACGGATTGTAACAATAGAACCTAAACCAACTTGTGCAGGAATATCTCTAGGAATTTTATTACCTTTTAATCCCGCTCTGAAAGCACTTGGTAAGAATGAACTCCCATCACCTTCTTTATCCAAGACTTGGAAATGGATAGCAAAGAAAGTCAAATATAAAATAAATGGAACCCCTAACAAGATAGCCCCTCTAGCAAAGAAATGAGCAAGAACTTTTCTTGGTGAAAGTGATAAATCTCCAATAATAAACCACATTTGATAAACACATAAGAATCCAACCCAGGCAATAGTGAATAATCCAACCCATTTAGAACTAAAAGCCAAACCAAGTGCAATACCGGTAGCGATTAATCCTCTGTACCATCCCAAAGTGAATGGAATTTGAATTTCGAATTTTTTCCAAGAATAAACTGCAGCAGCAATGAAAAAAATCAAGGGAGAATCTAACAAGATATATCTTGAAAGTGTAATATTGGAATTTTCAATAAGAAGAAGGAAACTGGTAATATAAGCAATAATTGGTCTTACTCCAGATTGTCTCAATGTTAAATAACAAAGGAGAACAGTACCAACTCCTAATAAGGCAGGAAATTGTCTCATAAAAATATATGGAGTAGTTTCAGGATATGCATCACCAATTGATTTAAATTCAAAATCACCTTTGAAACCACCAAGGGCACCCACAGCAGCAAAAAGCATTTTAGCTAATGGAGGATGAACATCCATAAAGAATTTACCTAATATATATTTTCTGGCAAATCCTCCAAAATGAACTTCATCAAAAACAACTGAATTTGGATAAGATAAATGATATAATCTAACATACATGGCAATTGCCAAAAGGGATGAAAGTAACCAATATTCCTTAGATTTAAGGGTTCTTTTTTCAATAAGTGTTTCCGGTTGGTTTGTGATAAGATATTCACGAATTTCACCTTTAGCAAACTCTGGTTCTACTAAAGTGTCCATATCCACAATACAATCATTCTTATTGTGCTGATGTTTCTGGGCAGCAGCTCTAGCAGCAGCCTTAATTGAGGAATCTGCTTTCTTTGCCATTGTGATAATTGATATTGATGGTTCAATTGAAAGTTGTTGTTTGAAAAGTTGTTGGGATTGGTTGTAAATTTTTCAAAAATAATTATTTGGTGCGTGTCCTCTTTTTCTGGAACCTGAAAATTGGATACAAAAATAACAAAGCAAAATAAAAAAGATCAATTGAAGTTCAATTGGGAATAGTTTGATATGAAAATCTAATACTTCTTCCTTTATAAGGTCAAACAGAGTATCCCTTGCTTTTAAAATAGAAAAAAATTGAGATGGGGTGGTGTGTGTGTAGAAATACAATGAAAATACAATGAAATAATAAACAAGGGGAGAGAAGAAAAAGCTGAGCATTTTTTCATAGTCTTCCTCCCTTTCTTCTTGTTTGTTTTGACACAGCGAAGAAAAATAGAATGTAATTTCCTGCATACTATCAACAGTGAGTGTTCAGATGTCACTTGTTGGATGTTACAGATTGGAAGTTTAAAGTTTAATCATTCTCTTAGTGGCTTCCCAAATGATGATGATGTATGGGAAGTGTGAGTGGGTTACTTTCTACAGTGAGGCAAATTTAACAGTTTGCAATGCTACTTGATTTATTATCGATTGGCTGCCAAATTATTTCATTGTAGCCGCACGGATCAACCCCGAGGATTTATTTTTAGAACACATTGCTGTAGGTCGTGAAGATCTCAATGGAGAGTCAGGTGTCATAAGACTGTCCATTCGTCAGCAAGTTAAATGTTTTAATCTCTCCGGTAACACAGAGACTGCATATACCACTAACGTGCTAGATGCATTTCAGATCACTCCCCTAAAAGTCTACTATGAGGTATTAGTTTTCCAAATGATGAGCAGCAACCTAAGTATATGCATCACCTATCCTGCAACTGACCAAGGTCTTTGTAGCGCTTAGATTTGGATCTCAACACTTTTTAATATACATTTATTATTTATTACTGATTTAGTAACTGTGTAAGTCACTACTTAACATATAATAAATGTATATTAAAAAGCCTACCCTCCAACCCTTACATTCTCCTGGTTATTCATTTTGATGGAGAAGGGGAAGGTTCATAGTGACGGGATTTACGCGTTGAAAAAATTAAACAGTTTAACTGGTGTAGAACACAGTAGAGATGCTTGTATACATGTAAGTGCTTGCAATATTCACGTTCTCTCAGATCCAGGCAATGCTACAACTGTAAGTCCAGACTTATTGGTTTTTCTACTTGAAAGTCCTTGTGCTTTTCCAGTTAATATAAGAGAGCAAGAAGAACTGGCGTTCGAGGGCGACTCTTTTCTCCTGTTAGAAACTGGTTATACGTACTCCAATATTGTGCAATGGATCTTCTCCTCACAATGATGTTACGTTATTACGTTACGTTATTTTATATTCATAGATCTATTAAACTATCTCTTTTTCTCGCTATAAATCTATCTATGATTGCATCTCTTCATCTTCTTCTTCTTCTTCTTCCTCTTCTTCATCTTCTTCAGCATACTTCTTAGCTTCTTCTAATAAATCATCAGGAATAAATTGATGTTTTCCATCAGTAAATTCTTTCGAACACCAAGAAATCTCCAATTCATAATCTTTATCTTTATTATCTTCATGAGCCAAATGAATAATCTTCGCAGCAATCTTAACTGCATCTTTAATTGATAAGTCTTCAAAATCCAATTTTTCTAATTCTGATTTAGCAGTTTGTCTACCTTTACCAGTTGCAGCACCAGTATAACCCCAACAACTTCCACTTGGTTCAATCATATATAAATGTGGACCATTATCATCAACACCACCAACAATAGAAACAACCCCAAATGGTCTAACTGAATTATAACATGTATAATTTTGGACATATATACCTAATCTATCCATTAAATGAGGCACTGAAATTGGGGTTTTATATATAGATTTAAACGATTGTGCTTCATCACGTCCACGATTAACGAAATGACGACCATCGGGTAAAAGACCAGAATAAACAACTCCAATGTGTCTGTCTATAGTTTGAATTCTTTTATTTTTACCGGGGACTAATAATTTTGAATTTATGATTTTTTCAACCGCTAATACAATTCCATCTTTACATTTAATACCAATTGATGTTCCTCCATTCTCAACTGCTTTCATGGCATATTCTTGAACCTTCAAAGAAGGTAGATATCTACGAACAATCATAAACTGACACAGAGAGACGATTGTAAATATACTTAATACATACCTGGTGAAAAAACACTATTTGATAAATCGTAACCTGTACCAATGGATGTCTAGAATTGTTATAGTTAGTATAAGTTTGATTCAATTGATTCAGTTATCTTCTCCTCGTATGGGAACATACCATTTCTGTTTAATTGTCTATTTCCTTTAAAGTTAATTGTTTTTAGTAAATGAAGATGAAAGATTAAAGATTTCCAATTGAACAAAAATTTCAGTTTTCTTAGAAATATTGCCACTGGAGAATGGCAAATCTTTTTTTCGTTCCTCACTCTGATGAATATCTTAAGTGTCTCCTTACAAACGCGAACGAAAATGCAATGCCATGACATAGCTTGATTAGTGTAAGACCCCAACCCGAATGCGATATGTTAAGTTTACCGGGTATCACCCTCATAATCATACATCAATTCTTATCATATCATCTACATACAAAAAAAAAGTCATACTAACACATTGTAGATCCCTTGTATACTTATCAGTACATTAGGATATGGTTCCCATTATTTCATACTTCAATATTACATGTCCACTAACGAACAAATAACATTCCAAATCTACTTATCTATGGTCTGGATCTCATATATACTCCGTTATAAACAATTAGGTCCTAATGGTGGTGGGTTTATAGTTGGTTTAGTTCCTCAATGGAGACGATATTGTAAAAAATGCCAGAATTTCAAACCACCAAGAACTCATCATTGTAAGACATGTAATCAATGTGTATTACAAATGGATCATCATTGTCCATGGACGATGAATTGTGTTGGACATGGGAATTTACCTCATTTTTTAAGGTTTTTGATTTGGGTTATATTTACGTGTGGATATTTATTTATTCAATTATGTAAACGAATTTTTCAATATTATGAAGAATCAGATTTACCTATTTATTTAATTAGTAAGCGGGAAATGGTTGCTGTTATATTTTTAACTCCAATTGATTTTTTAGTATTTGCTTCATTGGTGATTTTATTTATTAGATGTATTATAAATACAGTATTTAGAGGGATGACCCAAATTGAAGTTTGGGAATGGGAAAGAATTGAATCACAATTTTATACTGAGAGATTATGGAGTCAAATTAGACATAATTATTTTAAATTACATGGGAAAGAATTACCAAAACTTTCAACTTGGACAACCACAAGAGTACGAGATCTACCAGAAGAAGAGGAAGAAGAAGAACATCTTCAACCACAACAGGACGAAGACAGAGACTCCCAAGAATTATCCTCATCAGTCATAGTCCCCCAAAATTTCACAATCGACGACCTAATCTTCCCTTATGATCTCGGAATATGGAGAAACACCATCCAATCCTTCGGATATCCTTGGATGTGGCTATTACCTTTGGCAGGACCCAACTCAAATGGAGTCCACCCTGAAAAATCTCAAGAATATATAGAAGATGATCAATTAAACCTACCTTGGCCTCCAGATGGTGGACATCAAGAAATCACAATCAGGAATCAACCTATATCTGATGAAGAATTACTAGAAAGATATCGTCATGATATTCCTGGATTGAAGAAATATCTTGATCCAAGGTCGACTATGAGACGGAATGAATGGATGAATGATTTAGGGGAGACTTTGGATGATTTTGGAGTTGATTTGGAGGCTGAAGATAGTGAGAATGAAGAATTATTGATAAGAACTTCGGAGTAATGTTTGGAGTGAGTCAACCAGATAGGAGAGATAATAGAAAAAGAAATGTTAAAAAATTATGGCTCTTAGCCGGACCTACATGTGAACATTTCCATTGTTTCAAGTATAACAATGTGTTTGACTTGGTGATGTGAAATATTATAAAATGTATAGAATCTTAAAAGTGTGGTCGATTAAAATAATAAACGTTGTAAAGTTAACCAAATAGTGGGGTACTGCATATACACCTCATGTCACGTGAATTTTGGTGATTGATTTAAATTTTTCATTATTTTAATTTTTTTAATTCTTGTGTAATATTAAATTAACTAATTATACTTCAATCTGATGCCATTTATGCATTGAGGGCAAATACGACGAGAGATTGGTCAACAAATTTATAGATAAATAAATACACAATCGGATCCATTTAAATTTTCCACAATTTTCCTACTTTTTCTTTCTTTTCCTTTTCTCTTCTTTCTTTCTTCTTCTTCTTCTTTTCACATCAACCTTAATAGATAACTAACTAAGTAAATAATGTCTCCACATCAAACTTTAAGATTAGGTTCTGTTGCTCCAGATTTCCAAGCCGATACTTCCAATGGTCCAATTTCATTCCATGAATACCTTGGTGATTCTTGGGCTGTTCTTTTCTCTCATCCAGATGATTTCACTCCAGTATGTACTACTGAATTAGGGGCATTTGCTAAATTAGAACCAGAATTTGCTAAACGTAATGTTAAATTAATTGGTCTTTCTGCTAATAATGCTGATTCTCATCAAGCTTGGATTAAAGATATTGATGAAGTTACTGGTTCTAAATTATCATTCCCAATTATTGCTGATCCAGAAAGAAAAGTTGCTCATTTATATGATATGATTGATTATCAAGATGCTACTAATGTTGATGATAAGGGGGTACAATTTACTATTAGATCTGTTTTTGTCATTGATCCATCTAAAAAAATTAGATTGATTTTAGCTTATCCTGCTTCTACTGGTAGAAACACTGCTGAGGTCTTGAGAGTTATTGATTCTTTACAAACTGGTGATAGATATAGAGTTACTACGCCAATTAATTGGGTTCCTGGAGATGATGTTATTGTTCATCCAACTGTTTCTAATGAAGAAGCTAAAACTTTATTCCCTAAATTCAGAATCATTAAACCATACTTGAGATTAACCCCATTGGATATTAATGAACAAAAGTAGAGTATTATAAAAAGATGTTTTGTAGTTATTTAATTACATAGTGTGAAATGATATAAGATAAATTTTTCAAAAGTAAGTAAGGTTTTAAAGTTTTAAAGTTTTTCAATGAAATCTTTTTTGTGAGATAAATAACGTTGTAAAAAGGGTTGATTTGACTTTTATGCAAGCTTTAATTAAAATTGCAAGTTAATTTCATATGTAACCTTTTGATACGGCAGCATATTCTGTAATTCACGTGTAATATAGTCAATTGCAACATACACGCAAAATTCAGAGAAGGGCACTATCTACAACATGAAACGCGCTAACAAAAATTTTTATCTCTCTTCTACATTTTATGAGCATGACTCTGACTCTTTTAACTAATATACAAATTATTTCTATTATACAATTCACATACATACAAATTTTACATCTTTTTTTAGTGTACACCACCAAGCTTTTCAAAAGCAAACATAATAGTACAGTAAATATACCCCCTTTTTATGAAACCTTATAAAACCACTCTATTGTTTTTTTTCTTACATCATTTCATCATCATCATCATCAAACTCTGGTGAATAATCAATACCACTACAGTCAAATTCTTCTCCTGAAGTTTCATTCATCCCAAAATAATTCTCATGTTCTTGTTGGAATTCATGACTAGGAGTTCCTCGTTGAGGTTGTGGTTGTTGCATATGAGAATAATGACGTTGTTCAACTGATGGAGGTGGTGGAGTAATCCCTTGATATCCATCTCTTACATAACTTTCAGCTTCACAATCAGGACTAAATCTTCTATTTGGAGTCTTGACATCATCGCGAGGCATATTATGACTTGCATAAGGACGCGTCTGCTGCTTTGCTGTTGGCTGTGATTGATATAATGATTGTGGAGTTGATGGCATACTTGGAGTTGTTTGTTGATTTACATTATTATAAATATCATCAATTTTATTATTATTTTGAAAAGTATAATCTGAAAATGACATATCTTCAAATTTTGTCATTGTTTCTCCAGTTATTGGATCTTGAAATTGTCTTAATGAACCCCAAGGGGTTATTTTCACTATTCCTCCATCGGGATGGGAATATTGTGGCCATTCATTTGAATCTGTTAATTCTTCTCTTGTTGTTTCATCAATAAAATTTTTAATCTTTTTGCAATCTGGTTCAAATTCATCTCGCTTTCTCTTTGGGGTAAATTCCATTATTGACATGTAAAAAAAATTATTATTTGTTTGTGAATATCTTATGACTGACTGCTATGCTATGTATTAGTCTGTGGTATATATATTGTATATGTGATTGTAAGCTGCTATTGGCAAATATCCTTTAATAAGTTAAGTTGCAACCCTTCCTACTTGCAAAAAAGAAAGTGAAAGAAAAAGAAAAAAAGAATTGAAAAAAAAAAATTCTTCCAAAGATAAAAGAAGAAAAAGAAAAATGCAGCCATTGAAAAATAAAAACGCGGGCGGGATTTTAATGGGAATTTATAACAAGTAAACTTTTTACGTAAATAGATTGTTACATAAAACAATTCTTCTTCCTGTATGTATGTAGCTCTTGCATTGGCTTGGTAATAAATAAATTCTTACTCTTCCTAACTTTCCATTTCTACAGATTCGTCTACTTGTAATCCTAATTTACTTGCCCCAAAGCACCGCCTCACCTACATCTCATTTTTATGCAACTCGTTCTCTTTGAATGACAGTCCTGTCACGTTATTTACGAGAGTGCGAACGACACTTTGCAAGAGACTTACTAGAGGTACCAATGTAAAATCTTCACTCTATAATGTTTGATATGCTTTATATTACGAAGAAACCCGGTAGTTGTTTCTACCTTACTAATTTTTTGTAGGACAAAATTAGCCAGATAGCGAACTACAGAGAGGGGCCGCCAAAAAAAAGCGAAATAGGAGCATTATCAGAGGGTCCTGTATATAACCAAAACCAGCATTTTCTCTGATTATGTAATCGAATTTCCTCGGAATCCAATTTCCTTTCTTTATTTTTTTTTTCTTGGATGAGAAAGAAATTTGGGATTTTTGAAAGTAGGTAGTGTTAATTACAAAATAGTCATGTGATTAAGGTCATGTGACATAAAATAATTATATACAGTACTTATTGTAGGTTGTAAAAAACATAGCCAATAAAACAATTTCATTTTCTAATTAAGTAACAAAACATCAATCACTCACTAGAAAAAATATTTCATACAGTACACACCTTTAAACCCATACAAAAAAAAAATCTCCAATAGAGTGAAGAAGTTTAATTGAGAGTTTTGAAAAAAAAAGGACATTAAAGAACTTACAAGGAAAGGGACGGTTTCAATTTAACTTCATTACTTATAATCAGACTCATTTAGCACGTCCACTACCTTATACATATATATTGATTTATATATTTTTATTTATTCAAACAACAACCCATCAATCTCCCTTCATATTGCATAATCAAACCACCACACAATGTTGAGAGCTACAAGAATAAGTCGTGCTATTAAACCAACCACCACCAGCCAATTCATAAAATCATTTACTACATTTCCCCAATTAAGAAATGCCAATGATATTCCACCAGCACCATATGTTCCAAAAGATAAACGTAATGCTTTGGGTCGTCAACCTCAAAGATATTCTGATTTTACCACCAAACATTTTTTTACTGAAGTTTTTGATGAAGTTGATATGATTTATCGTAATGATGATGATCCAACTAAAGTTGCAAAACAAAATACTAAAATTCGTCATTTTACTATAAATTTTGGACCTCAACATCCTGCTGCTCATGGTGTTTTGAGATTGATTTTAGAATTACATGGTGAAGAATTAGTTAGATCTGATCCTCATGTTGGTTTATTACATAGAGGAACTGAAAAATTAATTGAATCAAAAACTTATATGCAAGCATTACCATATTTTGATAGATTGGATTATGTTTCTATGATGACTAATGAACAAGTATTTGCTTTAGCAGTTGAAAAATTATTAAATGTTGAAATTCCAATTAGAGCAAAATATATTCGTACTTTATTTGGAGAAATTACCAGAGTTTTAAATCATTGTATGTCAGTTTTAACTCATATTATGGATGTTGGTGGATTAACTCCATTCCTTTGGGGGTTTGAAGAACGTGAAAAATTAATGGAATTTTATGAACGTGTTTCAGGAGCAAGATTACATGCTGCTTATGTTAGACCGGGTGGTGTATCTCAAGATTTACCTGCTGGGTTATTAGATGATATTTATATGTGGGCAACTCAATTTGGGGATAGAATTGATGAAGTTGAAGAATTATGTACTGATAATCGTGTTTGGAAAGATAGAACTATTGATGTTGGGATTGTTTCTGCTGAAGATGCATTAAATTATTCTCTTTCTGGAGTTATGTTAAGAGGTTCCGGTGTTCCATTTGATATTCGTAAATCTCAACCTTATGATGCTTATGATTTAGTTGATTTCGATGTTGCAGTGGGATTGAATGGTGATTGTTATGATCGTTATTTAATTAGAATGGTTGAATTTAGACAATCATTAAGAATTATTCATCAATGTATTAATGATATTCCTGAAGGTCCAGTTAAAGTTGAAGATTTTAAGATTTCTCCTCCATCAAGACAATTAATGAAGGAAGATATGGAAGCTTTAATTCATCATTTCTTATTATTCAGTAAAGGTTATGCCGTACCTCAGGGGGAAACTTATACTGCTATTGAAGCTCCAAAGGGTGAAATGGCCGTTTATGTTGTTTCTGATGGTACTGAAAGACCTTATAGATGTAAGATTAGAGCTCCAGGTTTTGCTCATTTAGGTGCATTTGATCATATTTCTAGAGGTAATTTATTAGCTGATGCTGTTGCTATTATTGGTACTATGGATTTGGTCTTTGGTGAAGTTGATCGTTAGTCCCCTATTGATTTTTATTTATTTCCCCCCCCCCTTGTATAACACATAAAGTATTCCCATCACCCCCATCATCATCACTACCATTACCAATTTGCATATAAATACACATCCATAACGAACAGAGTAATTCCTCTTTGGTTTCATTTTTTATTTATGTTTTTTATTGACTTTTAAGTATTATTTTCACAATTGTCTGATTTTTAGTTTACAGAGCTTAGTTTAGTTTTATATATAAAATAAATTATTACTATTTATCATTTTGGCTTGATTATAGTTCTATGACGATCTTTTATTATTATACCATATAAATATTACTCTATAAACTTTTTTCATAACTCCCCAGACCTGTTTAACTAAACAAATTAAACAATATATATATCGAACTTAAAGCTCCTCCTGCAATCACTATATTCCTAATCATACTTCCTGAATCATCATGGGCCTGATACATATGTTGTTGATACAGACTCCCTCCACTACTGCTAGTATGATTATTCTGTCCCCCTGATATTGCTCTCCGTTGAGAATTCACATGTCTTGATAAATACTTTATCTTAACTTCTTCCGACGCAGAACTATTCTTCAATTCCAGTAAAATTCTATCTTTACTAGCTTGATCTAATTGTTTTTCAAGTTGTAATTGTTCAAATTTAAGATTTCTATTCAAATGTTCTTGATAATCGAAATGTGGAACTGAATATCGATTTCCATAATCTCGATGTTGTCCTTCAAAATTCGTATCCCCCGATGATGATGATGATGCTCCGGCCAGATTTCCATTAAAATAAACCCGATGTCTTCTGGTGTTATATCCCAGTGCAGTATAATGATGACTGCTACCAGATCGAGAATAATATTTCGCTTCCCCATAATATTTATTATTAAATTCCCCCAGCCTTCTATATGCCAGTTGTTGTCCACCATAAAACAGTCCCTGAGATTTTAGGGTCATATCATATTGTCGTTTCTTTTTGGCGTCTTTTAAAGTATCATATGCATCTACCATTTTCACAAATTTTGCATTATTTATTTCTTTATCTTCCTTGGATAAATGTTGATTTAAATCAGGATGATATTTTTTGGAAAGTTTCTTGAATTGCATTTTTATATCTTTGATAGATGCATTGAGGGGGATATCTAAGAGTTGATAATGGTTTAATGTTGCTGCAGCTGTACTATAATGCCGTATTATATTCGGAAACATAGTTTTTGGTTTGTGTGTAGTGCTTATAGGAAGATTGAATGAAGGTGATCACACTACGTATTTAAAGAATTGCTATCTGATTTTTTTCTTCTTTGATTGGGGAAGCGAGTGCGTAGTAACGTAGGAAATTGATGTGATGTGGAAAAAATCGGGTAAAAAAATAATTCAAACAATAATAACCGATAGGGAAACAATTTATGCAATTTCTTTTTTTGTTGATGATGTTAGAGAAATGGAATTTTTGCAGCAATTATAAATGTGTCATTGACAATAGGTTGTCAAGATTACATGAAGGCTTTATGAACTTTCCAATCAAATGATTTGAAGAATGTGTACTTTGCCAGCATTGCTTTTTCTAATGGTTTTTGCAGCCAAATATTTTGGTAATATAGTTGAGGCTTTTTTTAGATCCTATTCTTTTTTATCACATTTTTGTATTAGAGTATGTATGCTTTATAACTGTGGTGGAGGTGTAAGTGAAAACAGAGTAATATTCGCCATAGTTTTAAACCTATTGTATAAATAAAATAGTAAAATGTTGCATCCCCGTACTCGGAAAACACGAAGGTAAGGCGAGTAAAAGTGTGAATAAAGCCCGTTTTTTGACGCCTTTTGTTCTTTACAATATCAACTAAGACAAGGTCAGTCTTATCTGGTTTTCTGAAATCCCAGCTTTCAAGAGTGATGGTTTTAACTTCTTATATACAAACCCCTTGTTGAAAATTTCAAAAATTTATATGACCTTGGCGGGAACCACCCCCCATCCACACAATGGCTCTCTTCCTATAGAAAAAAAAAGATAGTCACCCTTTTTGTTGGGCGATGGTTACGCGCGTCGATGGTTACCTTTTAGCGCAGTGCAGTGTGAGATTAACTAAGTAGGTTGCACCCTTGAACCAATGCATAAGAGGTAGCTGGTCTCATATCATCGACATAAACTACAACTGATGAGATAAAAACTCTGGGCTTGTTTGCTGGGTTGAACGGAAGTTGAAGATGATAGCGGTAGTCATTAGAGCATCCATTCTTCAATAGAGCTTTTGAATTCCTTGAATTTCTTTTTTTTTTTTCTTGTGGACTAAAAAAAACCTTTTTTGTAAAAGAAAAAAAAGGATTTACATTTTTTTTGACGTTTTTACACACACCACATTAATAAATACTCACACTTTCTCACTCTCTCTCTCCTTAACAACCCTCAATAATCATTCATTCACGTCTTCTTCCCATTTTTTTTTTTTACAAACACCTACTACAACTACTACAATAAAACTAAACTATCCAACTTAAAAGTATTAATACCACACTACCCTTAAGTAACCAAACACACACTCCATCCATATTAGTATTTACTTCATATTTCGTCATTTTTTTATTTGCATTTCCTTTTATACCCTTTGTTTCTCAAACATAGCATATATTTGTCATCACTCAACTTTAGTTCCACACACACACAGACACACACACAATAATATGAGTTCTAAATCAGCAGCAGCCATCTTACAACGACAATTCAAAGATTTAACTGATCCTAAAAAGGGTATTCCATCTTTCCATATTGAATTAGATGATGATAATATCTTTTTATGGAATATTGGAATAATGGTTTTAAATCCAGATTCAATTTATCATGGAGGTTATTTTAAAGGACAAATGAGATTCCCTAGTGATTTCCCATTCTCACCACCAACTTTTAGATTTACTCCAGCAATATATCATCCAAATATTTATCGAGATGGTAGATTATGTATTTCTATTTTACATCAAGGAGGAGATCCAACAAGTGATGAACCAGATAGTGAAACTTGGACACCAGCACAAACAGTTGAAAGTGTTCTTATTTCAATTATTTCCCTTTTAGAAGATCCAAATGTTTCAAGTCCTGCTAATATTGATGCATCAGTTGAATTTAGAAAGAATCCGGAAGAATATAATAAAAAAGTATTAAAAGAAGTTGAAAGATCAAAAGCTGATATTCCTGAAGATTTCATTATGCCAGATTCTGAACATAGTGCTTATGGTAATCATCATGCTAAAAATAGAGAAGTAATTGAAGAACCTGTAGATGAAGATTTTTGGTATGAAAGTGAAGATGAAGAAAGCTTTGATGAAGAAAGCTTAATGGATGATATGGAAGATCATGATGATGACGATGAAGAAGAAGAAGATGACGAAGATGTTGACATGGGTGGGAAATAACATCCAAGAGTTTTCCCTGTCCCTTTTTCCTACTTAGATTAACTTATTTGATCACTCTCTTTAAGAGAACTGATAATTTCATTTAACAAATCTATCTACAAATTCCCTTGTAAATCCTATAAAGTTTGGTCGACGTATAAATTGGTTTTAACTCATAATGATTCCACCCCTTTTTAATAAATATCTAATCCCTATTGCCTAATTCAAAGTACACGTCCCCATTCATTCCATTCATTCCCATTATCATCATTTTTATCTTTTTGTTTTTTTGTTGACTGTGTTTATTTTAGTTCAAATTTAATCCTTATTGTTAATTATTATTATTATTATTACCTTGGTAGTGGAGAGGGTCTTTTATTATGTGTTTTTTTTTAGTCAACCATTTTTTATGATGATGATGAATTTATGTTGGTTATATTATTTATTTTATAACGATAATAATGATGATGATACATGTTGAATGGAATAAACGTAAAGAATAGAGGATTATGATATTATTACATACTACTACACATTGTTTGGGCTTTCTTATTTACATTATACATACATCCATACATCTACACCTTATTTGACAAAAAAAAAGTGAATTTATACAGATTGTTGTTTGTTTTATATAAAATTATCCTTTATATCTGAATTGGAGTGATAAAAAATTCTTCTTTTACTTTTCTCATCTTCTTTTGCATACTTTTTATATTATTACATATTAATTTATATTACTTAATTCTAACTTAACTTCTCTTCTTATAAATAAATTAATAAATCTATTATAATAAACTGTAACTTAATTGTAATTTATTGATAATGTAAAAACTATTGAATCTCTTTTGACAACCAAACTATATGTATGTGTTGCAAAAATACAAAATCTATCTCTAACTACATCTATATAAAATCATCATCATCAACCTATCAAACTTTATTATATCCAATCAATCCATCATTCAATGCATCAACAATCCCATCCAACTTCAATTTAGCAACAGCATCACTCATATATGCATCATAAAACAAAACAACACACATAGTTTTCTTCCTCTGTTGTTGTTGCAGTTTTTGTTGTTGCAGAATTTGTCTCTTATTCTCAACATCTCTGCTACCGCCATCCTCACCCTTTGTCATACCAGGTATGATTTCAATCCCTTCATCATCTCCACCACTAACTTCTGGCATAAGCGGATGTGTACCTCTCCCCGGATATAATTTGGCAATTATACATTTAATCCCCTCAAAATCAACTATATTCCAATTATCCCCTCCTCCTCCATGTGTTGCTGCTGTTGTTGTTTCTAATGAATTATAGGCCAATAAACTATATATCCTCAAACTATCATGACTTAATTCATTTCGATTCGAAACGGTGATTAACGGGATTCCTTGGGTTGATAAAAGTGAGATCGAAATTGGACTAACTTGTAAGGTTGGTGATTGTTGCTTTTGTTGCTGCTTCTGGGGGGAAGAGGTAGATAGTAGCAGAGCATTGGCAGTTGTGTGTGCTGGTGATGATGATGTGGTGGATGTTGCTTGTGGTGGTGTTGTTAGTGATTGCTGGATTTGATGTTGTGATTGTGGTTGGAATGGGATTGTGATTGGTGTGAGTCCTTTTGAAAGGAGTTTGGATATTGATTTTTGTTGAAGCATTTGGTTAAACAGTGGTATTAATGGTTTGGTATACTAATATAAGACACACTATTATAATCGGAATCGTCTCTTTTTCTGTTGCTAATTGATGTTTAGGGTTTTTTTATTATGGAGAGAGGTGAAATCAGAGGTAGTGTACAAAGATCAATTTTACACATCTACCTGTAAACCCTTCTTACCCATAGGCTTCAATGGGTCATATCGTGTAATCCAATGAATTTTATAATAAGCAGTATTATATAAACTATCCTTAGTATTCTAGATTCTTCTATAAAAATCATATTTCTATAAATTAATCTAAAATTTCTATCAAAAATTTAATGCAAAATGGTCCGTCAAATTTTGGTTGCAAAAAAACAACCATCCACTCTCTACAATGAAAACAATCCTGTTCTTCTCTTTCCAAAAGGATAAACAACCAAAGCAGCCGCAAACAACCCAACACTAATCCCAATAGCAACTTCAACCATAGCAGCACCAAAACTTAAAGAGGTAGCACTATCCGTGGTACTACCAGTCGTTGTCGTTCCATTCTTATTGGTAATCCGATCAGCTGTAGCTAAACCCGAAATCAATGTACTCTTAGATGCAAGTCCCCCTGGAACTTGCACGAAAATAGCCGGTAACATCGCCGATACCGCCATCCCCTTCCCGATCCTAGAGTACAAATTCCCTAAAATTCCAACTATAAATGCCCCAATACAAGCAGTAAATTCAGTTACTTGTGAGAAATGTAATCCGGCGAAATATGTCGCAACATAACCAGCACTGGCAATAATAATCATTATTGGAGTTTGTTTCCAATGAGCTTGATTAATTAATCCTAAACAGAGGGCAAACATTGGCACGAACAAGATTCTAAATTTTGGATCCATAGCATGACCAGGTCGACATGAATTGTCCAGGACGGCATTTTTATCAACCCATCCATATAATGCTGCCCCTAGAGTGATACCAAACCCGAGGAAAAGTGAATATATAATCGCATAAAACATTCGAACTGATCCGGCAACAATATTCCGTGATTGTAATTCCAAAGACCCACATAAGATAATATATCCTGGTAAAATCAATGCCAAAGATCCTTGAACAATGGCTGAAAAACAAAATGTATCACCCAGATTAATTGATGCTATTCCTCTAGCTATAAATGAAACAACAATAGCGGCGGAGACTTCAAATACTGACGAATACAAGTGCGACATCGATGACACATAAAATTGAAGAAATCCGACACAAAGTCCCACCGCGAAACATATAGGTACATCAATCCATCCACCTTCGAATGCAAATGGGGTGACTGCGATAGAACCCAATCCGTAAAATAACACACATAACCAAGGGGGATATATGTCCTTTTTGGCTAATAAATCATCTAATTTCTTCGTTGCATTTTCAACCCCAATCAAATCATGAATCACGGCTTTATATACACGATGAGTTTCATTTAATTTAGAAAGATTTAACCCTTGAGTACATCTAATCAAATGAACTTCTGAGGTTCTGGTGGCGGCATCACCGAATGAAACCAACATACATCCCGGGAAATAGATAAATTGTCCATCAATTTCAAGCACTCGACTAGTCATAATCATATATTCTTCCAATCTATGGGTGGGGGCACCAAACAACATTAATGCCCGACACATCTTCATGATAAATCGTTGTCGTTGTAATATATCGGCAATATGGACCGTGATTTTTAATCTTTCTTCTTTTCGTTTATTTTGTTTGAATTTGAATTTATTGGTTGGTTCAGCTGAAGATTTCATTTTGGGTGCTTTTTTGGGTTTAGCATTTTGGAAAGAAGGAAGATGGAAATCTTCCTTTTCATCGTTATCATCATCATCATGAGGTTCGTCATATTCGTTTTCAGATGATGAGAAATCCTTAGATGTTGAAGAAGAATGTCCTTTCTTGCCATTCTTGTTGAAGATATTCTTGGGATTCATCTTTGCTCCACCCTGTTTCAAAATATCCAAAGTCAGGGTTCCCTTTGAAGAATCATAATAATATTCACTCCCACTATCATCATAAGTACTTTGTTTCGTCAATGTCGATACCGATGATTTATTGGCCTGAGGATTCTGATATAATCTTAACAATGAGGATAAAACTCCTGCATGAACCTGTTGGGGACGATTAATATATTCTCCATCCAAATCTTGGAGATAATCATTATGTCCATCATCTTGATTTTCATCACGTAAGAATAGTTCAGGATTTGGGGCATAGAATCCATCATCTGAGTTATGATGGATTGATTTTTGTCGTTGTAAATTATTTGTAACTGTTTCACTCGAACTACTACTACTTCCTTCTTCTCGAATATCGTCTAATCCCATTTGATTTTCCGTCAATCTTGCTCTTGAATCGGTTCGGAATGGTCCCTGGGGTTGTTCTGATTCACTATGTTGATAGCGATCTTTTGCTTCATGCACATGTTGAGAAATCAATTGTCTTGCTTCTTCATTCAATTCTTCAAAATTTAATTGCCTCAATTCAATCCCATCCCTATCATCTTCAACATTCGAAAACCCCACTCTTCTTTCTTCATCTTGAATTGGATTCTGGTTTCGACTCACTCTTGATGCACCAGGGACTAATCCACCTCCACTTAGACCCCCACTTGGACCGCCAAAGTTTAACATCCTGGCAATAAATGTGTCACTTCTTGATAGATCCTGATGCGGGTGCTCAAATGATGACTCATTCGCAAATGGATCACCCCGATCTGCTAATGACATTTTTCGTAATATTCCTTTGATTCCTTTATTATTATTACTATTTGTACCAGTTTTACTCATTTTTCTTTTTGGTTGGGAGTTGGAAAGTGATGATTTGGACCGGATTGAACTTTGTCTTGATCTCCGACCTGCTTGATCCGTTATATCTATATCCTCTCTCGGCGGTATCGACCCTTCTTCATCTGATGAACTTGAATAAATTTCCCGAGGAGGGATCGATAAGTGATTTGGTTCTAGGTTATCATGGTAGTCTTCGTTATCTTGGTGGTGTCTTGCGATTGTTGGGTCTGAGTGAATAGCTCCAAATCTAAATTGTGCCAACTTTGCTGCCTCATCATCATCCTCTCCCTCTTCTTCTTCTGAGCCGCTGCTTGTTGAATATGTAGTATCAGGTCCGGAAATGGCTTCTTTGGGGTTTTGGGGGTTGTATGAATCAGGATATCGTTTCTTGTTCTTGGGTTTCTTTATCTTGGTGGCTTTTGCGAGGTTTTGTGTAGCTTTGGCTAGATTTTGTTTGGGTGATGTGGTGTCCTTTCGAAGATTCTGTTTCCGGATTTGGTTTAAGTTTATTTGTGGGAGTTGAATATTTGAAGTATGATTCAGTTGATCTCTAAATGGAGATTCAGTATCTGAATCACTGGAATAGTTGTAAGGTTGTCCAGTAGACATGATTACTCTTTGTTTACTCTATAATAACACTATGTCTGTGTAATCTACTCTCGATTCTCTCCTTTAGCGTGGAAGTTGTAAAAATGTGAAAAAAAAGTTAAATATATAAAATTATAAATTTCTTGTAGTGAAGTTTAATGTTATAAATAGAAATGAAAAATCTCATGAGATGTTAAATCAGACAGACAGATTTTAAATATTTTATAAGACAAGAAAAAAAGAAAGACTAAATGAAAAATACGTAAAACTGTCACAAGATTACATCATCTCACTTCAATTTACTTCACTTCAGTTGTAACACAATCACATAACACAATAGAAATCATTAGGGTAAGTGTTTCAGAGAGTATTTTACTATTGCTAACAGCAATCATACCCTGGTGACACTAGATCTAACTAGTTTTCCCATCTTCATTTTATGGATTGGCTATAATTAGAAGTACGACCCACGGATTTATGTCCAAACTAATTTACGCCAAGACGCGTTTTTGTGGAACATTTCCTTCTATGTTCTAGAACCCAAATCGCCAAGCAGCTTCTCGATGGAGAGAAGGTAATTTGCAATTAGAATATAATACGAATTAAATTTTGGTCAGGACAGTGATTCTATATTGGTTAGGAACTTGCTAGTATTAGCAGTCTAGTCCTCGTACGTAAGAAGTTTACCTCTTATGGTTTAGTAACTATACATTCGCAATTTTCCTCGGGAGATAACTCTCTGATGCGGGGGCATTGGAGACTTTGTGGAAGATTACACTCCTGCTTCACTCTTATTAGTTTTGTCAGAGGAAGACTAGAACCTTATCGTTAGTCTTATATCATCTACAAGATTGATGGACTAGAGGGTTTCGGATGAGATTATTCTCCCTAAAACCCGTCACATTTTAGCCCTGGTTTTTTGTATAAACAAATTGTCTACTGTTAACTACAAACTCTAGACACTTTCTTCCCATTGAACACCGCACCATTCTTCGATATATGCAACATTATTCTCATCAAACTCTTCTTCTGGCATATAATCTTCAACATCAGTACAAACTATAATAGTACCCCAAGACATTCCATTAAGAATATCAGCAATTTGAATATCATTATCATTAATCTGTTCCAAATCGATAATTGCCTTTGGCATCAATTGTAATTCAAATTGACGTTCTGAAGAAGGATTAAACCCTGGTCTTGGAATATTGACTGGTTTACTTAAAAATTTCTTCGCTATTTCATCTCTTCCATTATATAATAATGGCTTTCCACCTAAATTATATCTTAAAACTTGACCAGGATTATGTTTGACTGTATTTGCAAATGCTTCAAAATATTTATCATCCAACATATTGTATATTTTAGTTCTTTGAGGATCCAATACAGCAGAAGATGAAGATCCTCTTCTATTACCTTTGTTGCTGGATGAGCCTTCATTGTCCTTTTCTACATCCATGTCTATTAAATGTTTATATTTTTCCAATTCTGGATCATTGTCGATTTTCTTAAATTTTTCAGTATCCACATAAACAAATGAACCATTATATTCTGGAAGATTAGATGAGAGTGTTTTTTTGGTAGGTTTGGTTTTTGGAACATTCTTTGAAGCCACTGATGCATATGATTCTGGTTTTTTGGTACTGGTGGTTTCTTCTTTGGATTTTCCAAATGGATTTGCTTCAAATGGATTCAGACCACCTCCAGAACTAAATGGATTGCTAGATTTGGTGTCGAAAGGATTGGATCCACCGAATGGATTTTCAGATGGTTTATCATCTGATTTCTTGAATAAATCCTTGGTTAATTCAATTTGCAATTTCTTTTGATTATCTAATTTCAATTTCTCATCTAAATCCTTCTTTGCAGCTTCTTCAGTTTCCTGTTTGATTTTATTTATAGTTTCTTGATCCTTTATAATCCCTCTAATGGCTTTTATACTTCCCTTTTTCTTAGAACATTGAGCAGTATTCTTACAACCAAATACATAAATCACTCTGTCATAAAGTTTGCCATCCATGGGCGCAAAAGCTTGTAGAAGCAATGCCATCTTTTTTTGACAATTGTCACAAGTCAACGAACTTTCTTTAGGTGTGGAGTTTGGATTGAGCCATATTGGTTGTCCACCAATAAATGTATCTTCAATGGTTGGAAGATCATTGTCTTCTGGACCTTCTTGATTGGATACAATTGGAGCATCAACAAATCCTAAAAAGACATCTGATTTTTGGGATTCATCAAATAATTCTTCTTCATCTGAAGAGTATTCGTCGTGCGATGACATGATTTGGAGTTGTTTAGCTACTACCGTCAATTGGTATATGATGGGAAAGATGATTGGTAGGTCAAATTGAGATGAGATTCTAGAACTTTTTTTTTTTTGCCCATCAGAACCTAATAGAGAGACTCCAGTATGAGCAAGCCAGTTTATAAATAAATAAATAGTTTATTTATGTAATTATATACAAGATTTTACTATATAATAACTATTACTTTACTTACAAGTATCGTTTATGTTCAATTTCTTCATAAACTTTAATAACATCACCTTCTTCAAACTCTTCCCAACCTTCGAATGAAAGACCACATTCTTGACCTAATTTAACTTCCAGTACAGTATCTTTATTTTGTTTCAAAGTAGATAATGTTCCCTTGTAAACTTCCTTATCGTTTCTAAATACCATAACCTTAGCTGATCTCTGGAGAGATCCAGTATTAACCTTACACCCAGCAACTTTGACTTTAGAACCTTTGGCTTTGATTTCGAAAACTTGCCTAACTTCAATTTCAGCCAATGTCTTAACCTCAATTCTTGGTTTCAATTGAGCATTTAATTCTTCTGTTACTTGTTCAATCAATCTATAGATAACATTATGTTCGCTAATGGAAACTTTTGCTGCTTCTGCTTTTTGCATTATTGGTTTAGGAACTTTAATATTAAAACAAAGTATACTAGCACCTGTAGTCTTGGCCAATTCAATATCTCCATCAGTTGGAGCACCTGCTTCATGAGAAACAACGACAGATTTAACTTCTTCATTACCCAAACCAGAAATACTCTCTTCTATTGCTTCTGCTGATCCAAACACATCGGCTTTAATGATATATCTACATTGTTTGACACTGTCCTCTTCTTCCTTTTCATATTCACTAGCATCTAATCCAGCTTTCTTCAATTTCGCGATTTTTTCAAGACGTTCAGATTCCTTAAGATTATCAAGTCTCTTTTCATTAATAACTTCAATGTCTCTAGCTGCTTCAATTTCTTTGGCTTTGGTTATTCTATAGTCAACACATTTCTTAGCTATCGCTTCCGATTTTGCTTGTATTACTTGATCACCACTATCTGGTAAATCTTTCCAACCCCAGATTTGGACAGGTGCAGATGGACCAGCAATCTTGACAGGTTTACCATTTTCATCTCTCATACCTCTAATCTTACAGTAAGTTTGACCAGCGACGATAACATCCCCAGGCTTAAGACTTCCTCTACGAACTAACACAGTTGTCAGATTTCCGAGTCCTTTTACAACTTGAGATTCAATAATCCAACCATCGGCTGGAATACCAGTATGTTCTGCTTTGAATTCACATAATTCACTCAATGTAATAACTGCTTCTTCTAATTTATCCATATTCATTCCCGTTTTGGCAGAAATACGAACAGTTTGAGTCTCACCACCATAATCTTCAATATCAACCTCATGTCTAGAAAGATCAGCCAACACCTTATCGATATCAACTCCATGTTTATCACACTTGTTGATAGCCACAATCATAGCCACACCTGACTTTTTGGCATGTTTGATAGCTTCAACAGTTTGGGGCATGACTGAATCTTCCGCAGCCACGACTAAAATAACAATATCGGTAATAATTGCCCCTCTTTCTCTCATCTTAAGGAATGCAGCATGTCCTGGTGTATCCAAGAAAGTAATCTTCTTCTTTGACATTGGAGTTATGACAGAAAACGCACCAATATGTTGAGTAATCCCACCAAATTCTTGAGCTACAACATTGGCTTTTCGTAAATAATCCAAAATTGTCGTCTTACCATGATCAACATGACCCATGATTGTAACAACTGGTGGTCTTTCTTTTAAGAGTTTTTCATTCACAGGAGCTGGGAAAAGATCCTCATGTTGGTCATCTTTTTCAGAAACTAAAACTTCGATATTATATTCATCAGCAATCAAAGCCGCATTGTCTCGATCAAGTAAATAATCATGTCTGATATCTTCAAATCCCAACCCTTCTAATTTCTTAAATACATCCTTAATAGGAGCCTGCATGATGGTGGCTAAGTTGGATACGGAGACGAAGGGAGGTAAATGGATCTTAACAAGTGGTTTACGTATCTTATTCGTCTTAGTCCTCCTCTTTGGATTCCTTGACGTCATAAAAAAATTACGAGGGTAATGTGCGGGTGGAGGTTTGCTGGGGCTGGCACTTTGATTCTGTGATGGTTGATTCTGTGGAGGTCTTGGACTCTGGGCATGTCTATCAACATTTTGCTGCTGTGGCGGTCTTTGGCCATATTGGCTCTGTGGAGGTCTTTGGCCATATTGATTCTGTGGAGGTCTGGAGCCATATTGATTCTGTGGAGGTCTGGAGCCAGATTGTTGGTATGAACCACCATTTTGTGAATATCCCTCATTTCTGGGTCTATAGCTCTGTTGCTGATTCCTATATTGTGGTGCCTGATCCCTGTTTGGCGGAGATCTATCATAGGATGTGTTTCTGTTAGGAGATGAGTAGTTTGATTGAGAAGGGGCATTGTTACCTGAATATCCTTGGCTCGGTTCCCTTCTTGGCCTGTAATTGCCACCATCTTGACCATGTCTGTTATAATTTGAGTTTTGGTTGTTATTTCTGCTTGGGATTCCGAATTGCTGAGCAAATCTATTGGTTTTTGGCTTTCCAGAATTATTGGAATCGTCTGAGTACAACCTAGTTTGATATACTAAACTCTTGGTGGAACGTAGAATAGATGCATATCTAGTACATCTGTGTATATGTGATGCTAACATTGTTATTCTTCCTTATTGGTTATGAAAAGAAGAGTAGTGTACACTGATGAAGATGCATTAGATAGAAAAGAATTTTTTTCAGCTTCGGATAATTTTTTTTTCCCACCCCTTAGATAAATTGTTAAAAAATATTTGACTGCGAAAATATGCAACACAAGNGAATTTCTCACCACACCCCTTAGATAAATTGTTAAAAAATATTTGACTGCGAAAATATGCAACACAAGTTTTGATTTACAAATGACAACTACAACACAGAACTGTAAATAGAAGATATGTATGGTGGCTAGCTATTAATATATTAATCCCCATTATAAGTAACGTAACCTAAGGATTTACTTTCATTCAAAGTAGCTATCAACTCATCAATATCCTTAAAATTATCATCATCACAAGCAAAATTACGATGTCTATTACTAAGGATATGATCATCAAAACAATCATATTTAACACGACAATTCTCACAATATCCTGGATTTAATTCACGTTGATTATCTTTTTGTTGTTTTTCCAGTGGAGAAGTCTTTCTTTTCTTCATAATAATTCTTCTCTTTAGATTATTCAAATTGATCGATGGGACTTGTGAAACCATTGGTCCTAATCCATTACCACCCGCGGCATTACTATTGAGATTAGAATCCAAGGAGAATGGAACGGCATTAGAAGCACCATTATATCCAGATGCAGCAAATATATCAAATGGTTTGGTGTTGGATTGAAAGCAAGATGAATTTCTAATTAAGCGTGGAATATGAGGTTGGATGAATCTAGATTGGGAAGTGATCACTTCAGGTATAATTTCTCCTCCAGTTGAATCATCTTGTTCTTCTTCGTCTTCTTTGGTTTCCAATTTTTTGGAACTAGATGAATTTTGAATAACTGTGGCATTATGATCTTCTTCATGGGCCTTATCCGTACTGGTACTAGTCCCACTGAAGCCTGAGACAGTCATTGAGACTCCACCATTCTTGATGTTATTCATGATATTATACGTTGCCTTTTTCAACAAAGATCTATATTCTTGAGAAGCCTCGAATTTTCTTTTTCTTCTTAATCTTTGTCGTTCAGAATTAACATCTGAAGGATCTGATACAAATGGACATCTACCATCCAAAGTCATATTTAATGTAGTATATGAATCATCGTTCCATTCACGAATAGCGATTGGACGGACTTTTTGAGAAAGATCATAGACATATAAATAATTCTTTCCAAAATAATGTAAATCATCACGTTTAGCATTTGGATCTCTATCTGTTGATCCAAAGATTTTTTCATCTTTTAATAAATTATGTAAATTATCTTTACTCTTTTTGTTATTTGTCAGATCAGTAGTTAATGAAGCAGGTAAAATATTTTGAGTATTAATTGCATATTCATCAATTCCAGTAGATATATTAATTCCCAAATTTTCCAAGAATCGGAATACTTTATCATAATTCCAGACCTTTATTTTAAAATTTGCAACATTTGAGAATATATCATTTGATGGATAAGTTTTATTAGAATCATATGGACGTCTTGAAACAATAATGGTGACATTATTATCATAAAAGGGAGCTATTTCACATCCGACCAGTTTTAATAACGTGGATGCTCTTCTATAGTCAGACATTTGTTTTCGATTACATTCTTGTATACCTTCGAAATAGACTGCTGATTCGCTTATAATTTTTCTCCATGTTTGTTGCCATTTAAGAAATTCTTCACCAACCAATCTACCAACTGCTCTCGATTGCGGCTGTTGTTGCAGTTGCTCTTGATGTTGGTTATTATGATGGTTATGAAGTTGTTGATGCTGAACTACAACATCCTTTTGTTTTTTTGGTTGAGTCTGTCTTTCAACTTTCTTGGTAGAAATAGAAATATCTCTGTCTATGTGTATTTGGGTTTTGACAGAAACTGTGGTTTCTGTTTCTTTATGATTGAATCGATTTGGTAATTTATTCAATTGATTATGCAAATGCTTCTCTGTTGTTGGTTGCAAAGTTGGGACCGTGTTTATTTTAGTCGAATTTTGCAATTCTTTATTTTCATGTGAGATTTGTTCAGTACTATCTTCCTCTAGCTTCGTTAGATCAATAATCTCTTGATTTGCTTGTTCTGATTGTTCTTCACTGACCTCTTGCAATTCATAATTGACTGGCAGAAATGTTGACGTTGTTGATATTTCATCATTAGCAGAGGGAGCAATTGTTGAAGCAGATTGGGTCTCTACCTTTTCAGCTTTAGTAATAGCTGTAGTAGTTTCAATTGTTGTTGTTGTAGTAGCTACTTTGGAAGGTGACTTTAAATTTGCAACAGTTGTTGATTTTTTTCCTAATGGAGATTGATTTGTAGTTGTAAGTTTACGTGGTGAAGGATCTCCCAGATTCAATTTAGCTCGTTTATGCAATGGTGATGGTATATTAATGTTTGCTGGTCTCAATGGTGGTCTTGGTTTGGTTAGTAATGAGTTGAAATTCTTCTTTAATGCACTACCTGGTTGAGCAACAGATGGTGTTGTTGTTGTTGCCATAGTTGTTGGTGATATTGTATTATGATTATTGATATTTTCTGACATTTTCTCTTAATTGCATTATATGATGTAATTAGTATATGACTACTACTACTATGTGGATATTAGTTTTAGTTTGATATCTATTAAAATCCTTACTATTGATTAAGCTTGTGGTTGTAAATTGAATGATTGGAGAATGAGAGAGAGAAGGAGAAACACGAAAAAAAAAAATTATAAATTTAATTTATTTGTTTTTTATTGTGTAACTAAAATTTTATTAAATGAAAAACTTTTCGTGTATTTTTTTCATTTTTTATTGTAAAATTTAATTAAACTAACATCCTTTGGAAGTTAACCATGCATTGCTTACTTTTAGTAACTTTTCATTAAATGAGATGATCTTAAGCGTAGCAATAAAGATAGACACTACAAGTAAACGCATGGACAATTAAAATTTTATACTCTGGTGCGCCGCACTGGAAACGTAAACAAAAAAAAAACCTTATAAACCATTTCCCCTGTTCGCGTCATATACATCGAAAGTACGACCTCTTATACTAATCCTACAGCTCTAGAAATTGATCCAATGAATATTCCATCAATTCTATATCTCAGGCAAACCAAAAATAAAAAAAAATAAATGAAAGGGAATTGCTGGTGTGTATAATGATACCCGCGAGATTCGAACTCGCGCCTCCGAAGAGACCAGGACCTTACCCTGGCGCCTTAGACCAGCTCGGCCAGAGTACCCAATTCCCAGTTTTCGAAAATTCGGCTTTCTTTTATAATGATTTCTTAAAAATCCTATTTCGTTCAATATTGAAGTTGTTGAAAACTAGTGAACACCAAGCTTACCAAGAACCTGCAAGGGTCAGAAATGAAGTCCCGCCGGATAAAGGAGTCGATTCCGAGTCTCCTGGTGAAAATCTGATGATTATTGACCAAGATATGGACGGAGGCGAAAATGTGGCAGTTGTTGATTCTCAGGAACGTGGAATCAACACAGTTGGCCGTAACAACAATTTGGAACGTACCAAAGACCCTAGTCAACCTCGTATGTCATACAGTGAAGCTGCTGGAGCTAACAACGAAACTGCTAGAGCCAGCAACAACCCCAGAAAGAAATCAAAATCAGGATCTGAACTTCCTGAGTTAACTGATGAATTAATTGAAAAATACAAAATTGGAAAAGACAGAGATGAATTCCTTGCTCAATATTACGAAAAACATTTCCTTTCAAAGTTAAACCCTTTACAGCAACAAGGACACATTGAACGGATGAATGAGACCTCCAAAGATATCAAAAATTTTTATTATGCAGAAACGTACAATCACAACCAAATGAGTATTAAACTTAAAAATCCAAATGACTGTTACACACCTCATGAACTTACTCGCATCATGTACCATCATTGCTTAAGCAAAATCCAAGAGATTGAGAACGACCTCACATCTAATCTTGATAAAATTAACAAATTACAAAAAAAATTGGAAAAAACTAAAAACGATAAAAAAGACCCAGTAAACCAAAATAAAATCAATCAATTAACCGAAGAAGAGAAAACAGATAATAGTGACTATGGTCAGGCAATGAAACTCCAAAACTTAAGAAGGGCCGAATTAGAATATTTGCAAATTATTGATGTTGCTGTTGAAAACTCCCAAATGATTACGGTAGCTACTCCATTTTTTCAAAAGATTCAACAAACCTTAAATGTCAAAGAATTCATTACCGCAGTAATGAGCGAACCAATGTTAATTCCTGACGAACTAGTACAAAGAGAAGACAATGATTCTATTAGAAGCCAACCACTTAAATTGATTCCAGTTGAACAACACCAAGATCAGTTAGTCTTAATGAATCTCCATTGTAATGGAGCTTATAGCAAATCTTGGGATAAATTATTAAAAGAACACTTTCCAGAGAAGAGTCCTCCGGTGGTTCTCAAATACCATCTCCACAAGCCAAGCAATAAAAATCAAGTATTTCAACCTTTTGCACAACAAATTAGGGTTGAGCTCCTTGTCTCATTAACGGACCAAGTCACACCCACAAAGGCTAAGAAACACACAGGATCAAAATTGAAATAATCTCACATCTCACACACTGTGGATTATGCAAAACGACTAGCCATCTGCGCTTCCGTTGCCCCAACCATGAATGTGGCCATTGCTCTTCACCAAACCACTATGCTGCAGTCTGCCCAATTCGTTTAGCAAAGAGAGATGCTCGTATCCAATCATCTAATCAATCAACTTTGCAACCATCATCTCAACAAACATCAAATCAACAACCCATTACAACCTCAATCCAACCCACCACTTCATCCCAACCTATCTTAAACAAAAATAATGATGAAAATAATCCAACAAAAACAACTCCTAAGAAAAATGTAACTATCGATGAAACCGCAAACCAAACTTATATTATTGACAAAGAAGGCTTCAGAAGAGTTCTCTCAAAAACTGAAATTAGAGCCATTAATAAGGCAAGAAAACAACAACAACAGCAACAACAACAACAACAACAACAACAACAGCAACAGCAACAACAACAACAACAACCAAAAATAACACTGATATTAACTAGACCAACAACTTCCAACAATACTTCGAGCAATACTCAACCCACCATCAATGTCAATCCAAGAAATGAACAACCTATCACATCATCCCCCTCTCAATCCTCTTCAACTCCAGAAGAAACCGCACAAGATGTTTTAACCGTTCCTTCCACATCCCAACTAATTAGTAAATGGCAACCCACAGAAACAACTGAAACCATATTAACAATGAATATGGATTCAGACGACGACAAGAAAGATGACGACTATGATATGTCTGATTCACATTCTTCAAGCTCATCTGATTCATCAAACGATCCTTCAGATTCCGATCAAGACATGGGCACTGATGACATAGACGCTGATGAGCAAACAAAACTCATGGAAGAGGCTAATACTCCTCTTTCATCTTTACAATCAACTAATTTATAATGAGTACCGTGTCGGGTCCTACTCGGTTGTCTTCAACTGAGACATACACTAATCCAACATCCGAACAACCAAAAACTACACTAAATCAAATATCCATCCTTCAGATAAACCTTGAAAGACACAATACCAAATACAGTATCTTAAAAAACCTATCACAACAACATCACATTATATTATTATCTGAAACTCAATTTGGACCCAAAAAATTACCATTATTAATTAAAGATCTAAAAAACAAAACATCAATTATTCATCCAACACATTTAATCGCAGCAAGCCACAATTCAAAAACAGCCATAACATCACGATACAGACCAATTGAACGCGACTTCCTAAGTAAAAACTTACCACCACCATTCAACAATCACCTTACTGATTCATTATTCACAATACAACAAGAACACTACCTTATTCTTTCAATATATGTTCCATCCAAAGACCACAAAACAAAACGAGAATTTTTGGAGCATCTAAATCCCCTTTTGAAGGAATATCACCAAGAATTAAATCAAAAATATCAACACCTCCATCTCATAATAGGAGGAGACTTCAATTTCACCATGAATGAATTGATTGACAATCTACCAATCCATTCGCAAACTACTTCTGAAACACCACTTCACCTTAAATCAACAATGCAGGATCTAATAAATTCAACAAATATCATAGACAGCTTCCGTCATATTGAACCCTACAAGCTTGTCATAACAAATCATCATCACTCAACCAGCAAACGTTTAGACCGAATTTACATCAGCGAACATTTACATGAGCGTCTTTACCAATTCAATATCCACCGTAGCATTATCAAATCCACCCATGACGCCACCTCAATCATCATCACGCCTGTAAAAGATATCATTATTAACATTGGTCCTAAAAGATTCATATTTGAAGACAAACTACTACCAATTCCAGAACCAAATCACATTATTCAACCATTCATGACATCAGGAATAGATACATTCATTTCTAGAGCCAGAGGCTATGGCCTCAAAATGAAGAAATTCGAATTTCAACTCTACAAATCCAACTCACCATTAGCAAATCAATCACACCAAGAAGAACCCACACAAATAATGTATAAAACTTTGAATCTGGAATTCAAAGGCAGCAGGACACAAAAAGAATATATCCACGTTATGAGTAATGACCAAGAAACCACCACATCATCAATGAAAATGCTCAATATGACATACAGATACATGCAAGATCTTTACACCAACCCCCTACCACACTATCAACCCAATTACATAGAGGAATACATAGAGGATTTTCCAATACAATTAACACCAAATCAATCATTGAAATTGGAAAGAAAAATAACCTCAGAAGAGATCTTAAAAGCACTATTTAGAATAGATAACAAAAAATCTCCAGGACCCGATGGATTAACGGTGAATTTCTACAAACACAACTGGGACATAATTGCTCCTTATATCACGAACCAACTCAATAAGGTCATGACTTCAGGTATCCTACCGTATCTGATGCAAGAAGTAATGATAAGAATAATTCCAAAACCCAAAAAGAAATCCAATCACGTCAAAGATTTTAGACCCATTGCATTAACTAATATTCTAACAAGAATTCTATCTAGTATAATCAACGATCGCTTCCGAGAACTTCATGATACACTCATCTTACCTTCACAACGAGGCTTTCTTAAAGAGAGACAAATTGACGAAAACATAATGGAATTCTACAACATACTAGACCTCACCACCAAACAACACTCACCGCAACTTCAACTACTTATGTTAGATCTTAATAAAGCATTTGATAGAATTAGTCACGAATACATTTACTACCTTCTCCAGAAAATTAAAGTAGGCAAATACATGAGAAGACTAATCTTGTCTACGGTCACACAATTAAGAGCATCAATCATCTTAAACAATTTCCAATCACCTTCATTCAAAATCAACATTGGTATCCTACAAGGTCTTTCATTTAGCCCAGTTCTCTTCAACTTGTGCCTAGAGCCCTTTTTCCACAAATTAAAACGAGTTACCCAAGGTCTTTCTTTACGACTTTCGCAACATATTAACATTCAAATACAATATCAATCATTTGCGGATGACATGAACATTTACATGAATACAACTGAGGAACAAGAAAATGTTATGCGAGAACTCAGACTTTTCGAAATCGCCACAAACAGTAAAATCAGTGAAGAGAAAACCAATTTATACTACTATTCATCAACAGCACCTTCAAACAATCTACCATTTGAACAATTATCTATCCAGACTCAGGACTTTAAATATCTAGGTATTGAGAAGAAAGGGACTAACTGGGACAAACAACTAGGATTTCTCAGTCATATGATCCCCAAAAGTCTAATAGAGGAATGGCCAATCACCTACTCGACAATAGCCATAAACCTGTATATCTATTCAAAAATATATTATCGAGAGCTCCATCAACCGATGTCAGAAAAAGCGCTCGACAAATTTAATGCCAAATTATCCAAAAAGTTTTATGGGATCGATTGGGATACCATTATCACTCCCCAACAATTAGGAGGATACGGCCTTCTCGACCTTAAACATCAGCTTATGGGCCGAAAAGCAACCCTCATCTATCAACTACTAACCAGTACAAACACAACTCCCACCATTATTATGTTTCGTTTTAAAATTCAATATGTCATCCATTATATGATATCAAAATCTGATTTAGAATTCAACAACAAAATAAAAACCATACCATGGTATTCAGTATTAATGGGAATGAGGATTCATCGACCAGATATTGAAGATTTCTATGCGACATTTCAATATCATGAACACTTTACTCAAAGTGAGCGATCAATCCTTCAAGCATGGTTCTCATTAGTCTATACCAAACATCCCAACACCAATGCCTCATTCATTGAAATCGATCAACACGATCTAAGATCAATCATCACACGACCACCAGATCCCATGTTAATCAATCGGTATCTCATGGACTTAGACGAACAACCCCTAAAACCAACAACATTTACATCCACGTCGACAAAACATTATCTTCGACAAAACAAACCAATCGCGGCGGAACTTATTAGTTATGAATTTGGGCTTACCACAGCACATTGGTTAAAGTACTGGAAGTTTCAGAAAAAACTCAAGTTTACCTACAGTGGAGAAATTGAAGAGCTACACAGGTTTCATCTCGGCCATTGTAGTTATTTAGGTTCTAAAACCACAAAAGAACCACATCCACAATATCCCAACAAACATGTCCCTTTCTGCTTACTTTGCTTGGACCAATCCATCATTAATCCCGGATCCAACCATATATATCAAGATTGTGAAGTTTCAAAGAAGATATGGAAGCATTTTTCACCAGATCAACATTTCATATTAAGAAACATAATAGGGACCACTCACCTCAATCCCAACACATATTTAACAGTAGACCGTTACATCAAGACAATAACCTTCCTATGGAAAACCCGACGACGATACAAAAGAGCCTTACGTCCATTAACGGACAAGAAGATTCGATCCATCATTAAAACGGTCCCAAATGTAATACATAAATATTAAATTATAAATAAAAAAAAAAAAAAAAAAAAAAAAAAAAAAAAAAAAAAA